>NC_142025.1:12483912-12654329 GCF_049901735.1 Notechis scutatus | reverse complement strand
AGCAAAATGAAGTAAAATGATCAGAATTCCTTCTTGTAACAGGGAAGACTATATATTTTTGAAACATATTTGTGAAACAAAACCTGAACAACATCTTAGCTACCGTAGGAAGTTTCTTCGTTCTATAATTTCAAGAATTTGCCATCTGTCACCTTAATACTAAATTTATTTATTTAATTAATTAATTCAAATTAATTTATATGATTGTTCATCTAAAAAAATTGCTGCAGGCAGTGCACAGTTAAATACATCTATATAATGAAACAAAATGAAAATTAAAAAATAAGAATGCACAACAAAAGTAAATGAAAAAGTGGGAGTTAAGTCACATCGACAATAGTAATTTCATCACGGGACCCTTTATTCATTTGTTACAAAACTCAGGGAAATATGTATATTTCTCAAGCAGCGTCTTATCCTCCTAAAAATGAAAGCTACATATTTGAAGACACAACAGTCATAATTTAAAGGCTTTTCTACTTCATCTTTTGCATTAGCAAAGATGGGGTGTACTAGTTACCAGATATTCTTAATTTTCTCATTTCTTCCTGCAGACTGACAGTTAGGTGCTTGGCAATATATTGCCATATGGTAGAAAAATACACCATTTTCTACAAAAACTGGTGGAGTTGATAGAGATGGCTAAATTGACTGCTCTGATCAAAGAAAAAAAATACAAATACTTTCATTTCTACCTGGAAACCACTTCTGGACTTTTGTGCTTGAGTTGGGGAAAAAAATGAAACTTTGATTTTGGGTTTTACCAATTAGATAGATTTGTTGTTATAGAAATGGTATAGAAATGTTGTTGTAGAAATTTTCTAAGCTTTGAGTTTGCAGCATGCATCCTGTCACTTTGATTAAAGATTTACAATTGCAATAAGTTTGTTTATGAGAAGCTGACTTTGTGTCTGTAACTGATAGCATTAATACTGGCTCTCTGAAAAATGCTGTAGCTCATGGTTTGATCTGGGCTCAATCTTGAATGAAATGTTAAGGTTTCCATTCAAGAAATTAGGTGATAATAAAACAGTAGATGGACACAAAGGGAGAACTCAGATCTAGACAGAATTCAAATTTATATAGCTATTGTCTTTGAATTAGTGCCTTTTCATTTTAATTATTGTGTGTGTGTGTGCAGCTTTGAGTCCTTGCTAGTGATTAGTCCCTGTGTTTTCTTGGCAAGGTTATTCAGAAGTACTTTGCCATTGTCTCCATCCTCCCAGGGCTGAGAGAGAGCAATTGGCTCCAAGTCATCAAGTTGATTTTGTGCATAAAATAGGACTAGATCTCTGGGTTTCTAGCCTAGTGTTTTAATCTCTACACCAAACTAACTCTCTAATTGTTGAGAAAAATTGCAAATTTGGTGATGAAATAAAAAAAATATTTCCCTCTGGAATATCATTCTTTCAAAATTTACTTCTTATAACCACTAGGTGATTCATTGTTGTGTCTTTGTGGTGGACTGTAGTCCAGAATCATAGAAAGACTTTCCAAGAGACCAAAGAGTCAGCAGAGTTTGAAATGTTTGGTATGCAGAAAGAGGGTAGCATTCACATAACTATTAAATAGTTATGCAGATAACGTTAGATGCTTTAGTCTGGTAAGATGTCTGTATATAGGTGAACAACAATAAATAACTACTTAGAATGTCTATCAGTCATCTAGATCATGATTGTCCTAAAGGTACTTTTTCAAAAGGCAACTGGACTTTTGTATTTGTCTTTGAAGACATTTCACTTATAATCCAAGAAGCTTCTGCAGCTCAGACTGGAGCTAGTGGGGAATGGAAGGATTTATACTCACAGAAAGCTGATCATTTGCATTCTTAGTTGTTGAGGCTACTTGGAGGTTTATCTGTCTCCTCGGGATCACCTGAGTACTGCAAATGTGTGTGGAGCCTTATGGGAACTGTGTTGTACACTGGAGATAGATGATATTTTATCCCTCCCTCTCTGTTGAAAGAATGCTGTTCAGTTTTGACATAGATGGCCTCTTTGACCCCTCTTTCAAACCAGCAGTCTTCTCTATCCAAATGTGGACTTTTCTTTCTTCAAAAGAGTGGCCTTTGTCTTTTAAATGCAGATGGACTGCAAAATCTTGTCCTAATGGGTTTCTTCTCTTATGGTCTGCAATACATTTGTGAAGTGGCTGTTTTGTTTCTCAAATGTACAGATCTCACTGCATTGTATTGCATTTAGAGAATACAACATTCTAAAAGAATTCAAATGACCAGCTGTCTGCAAGGAATATAAATCTTTCCATTATCCACCATTCAGTCACAGCTGAAGAAGCTTCTTGGATGAGAAGCGAAACATCTTCAAAGAAAAACAAGAAAGTCCAGTTGCCTCTTGAAAAAGCACTTTGGGGGAAACTACTCAGAAGTAACTCCTTATGTCACTCTTGGTTTCTTGGGCATGACAATGTATGATATTGGTGCTGAGCTACAGAAAACCAACATAACTATCTCACTTTATAAATAGGATTCCCTACTTCCAAACAACAAAAACAGTTGGCATGTTGCTATAAGATTTCACTCGGTTGGAATTAGTCAGAAAAATATCTGCCTTGTTTTCCCATGCTTGAGTGCTATGCATAGTCAAGAGCCAGTTTCATATAGTGTTAGGGCACCATACCAGAAACCAGGAGACTGTGAATTCTAGTTCTGCTTCGGCATGAATCCCAGCTGGATGACCTTGGGCCAGTCACTTTCTCTGAGCCGAATCCATCTCATAAAGTTTTTTGTGTGGGGAAAATAGGAGGAAGAAAGAGAGTTAAGTATGATCACTGCCATGAGTTATTTATAAAAAATAATAAAGGCAGGGTAAGAATAAGTAAATAAATCATACAATAATTCTTATTCCATTGTGTGATTTCAGCCTGTTAGAAGCCACAGAATGATCATGGTGATGTAACTATAGTCTAGCATTCCATAGCAAGTTAGAATGGGTTATATCATGATGCTATGAGTGGTTAATGTGGGTTATCTAAAGAAGGAACCAGAAGCTGGTAGGATGGAATATGTAGCTAAAGGAGAATTTGGGCCAGGAAGAAATAGAAGCAGTGGCATCATAGCTTCCCAAGGAAGAGGCAGCACATTCTAGAGAAGGGCCCAAGACAAGAGACTGTGCAGTCCTGACTGGATGCGGGTGAGGAGAAAAAGACTCAGGGTAGCCAAATCCTAGAATCTCTCAGGATATATCTGTTGGTTAGAACAGGGGTGTCAAACTGGTGGCCCACAGGCCACATGCGTCATGCACAGGACTTGCCTACCCCAGCTCCGCAAAGGTAAAAAAATCACGATATGTCATGATACGTCATGTGACACGATCGAGTTTGACACCCATGGGTTAGAAGGTTTGAAGTTTTAGTATGGTAAGATTCTGTCTGTTAGGTATAAGCAAATAAAGAACTGGACTCAAATAGATGTCGTCTATTTGTATCATCTCTGGGGTTTAGGCCTGACAGCCACACAGACCAGTATTATCGGTCTGTCTTCACTATACAAATATTTCCAATATGCTTATTTGCATTTATGTATAGCACATAGGCAACATAACCTATTATATTCTGCATCAATTTAATAATGTATACTAGAGATAGTAATCAATGATGTCCAAATTCTGCTTTAGCTATAGATCTGTAGCTAAATTTAGCTATAGATCTGTAGAAAATTCAGTAAACTAAAAAGCTTGTGGTGCTATTCCCCTGGGCAAGACAATAAAACCAAAACTGGAATATCAGTAGAAACTTCATTGATAACTCTAATGCAATCTATATACATCCCACTTTGATGCTTAAGTTTGAAAATAATGAATATGTATAGTTGTACTGGCCCTTATATTCATGCTGTTGCTATAAGAAGCAATCCATCAATGATGCTTTTTTTCTGCACAGCCTCCATCCATTTTCATCAGGCTCAGCTTGTACTGCAATCTGTACAAACCTTATGGAAATGATGGTTTACCAGACTGCAATGCATGATGGATGGGGTCTTGGATGACCTACCTGTCCAAAGGCAAAGGTTGAAGTTGGCTGTCAAAAGAAAGGGTTTTTTTTAAAAAAAATTACCACCTTCTCCCACTCAGTGTATCAAGGAAAAATACATTGGCTTTCATGCCTGTTTTAGAGCAAGTGCTAAATGATGTATGAAACGAAAACTCTGTCCACTGCACACAGGGACTATGACAGCACAATACATTCTCAATGGCCTTGCTCTGTCCATTATGCCAATCAAATAAGACAGGGTTGTGGAGGAAGCTGCTAGCAGGAGAAAAAACATACGTGGAAGCTTATGCGCTCATATTTATACTTTATTAATGGAAGATAATACTTGTAGCTCAGGATGAATTGTGGGGTCCTTGTTGCTTTCTGAATCTGATTGTTTTCTTGCAGATGTTTCATTACCCAACCAGATACTATCATCACCAAACCCATTCCCTTCTAGCGTTGATGTTATCTGGTTGGGTAATGAAATGTCTGTAAGAAAACAACCATGCTCAGAGAATATCAAGGACTTCACAATCATGCTGCATTCAGTTTTTATCACCACAATGTAAAAAAGATGTTGAGAATATTCTAGAAAGAGTGCATGGAAGAGCAACAAAGATGATTAGGAGACTGGAGGCTAAAACATATGAAGAACGGTTGTAGGAACTAGGTATGTCTAATTCAATGAAAAGAAGAATTAGGGGTGACATGATAGCAGTACTCCAATATTTAAGGGGACATCATAAAGAAGAGGGGATGAATCTGTTCTCCAAAGCACCTGAGGATAGGACAAGAAACAATGGGAGGAAACTCATCAAGGAGAGAAGCAACATAGAGTTAAGGAGAACTTGCCTGACAGTTAGAACAATTAATCGATGGAACAACTTGCCTCCAGAGGTGGTGAATGCTTCAACACTGGAAGTTTTTAAGAAGAGATTGGATAACTATTTGTCTAAAATGGTATAGGGTTTTCTGCCTAAGCAAAGGGTTGAACTACAAGACCTCCAAGGTTCCTTCCAATTCTGTTATTCAATTCTATTCTACACTCCGTTGCGTAACAACACATGCTAAAACAATTTGCAAGTGAAGATCAGAAAAGCATTCTCTCAATGCACAAGGCTTCCAGCTATGATAAGGACTTGAGGGTTATATTGATGGAGCTTGATCTATGGTGGCTGCCTCAAACAGATAAGTAAGTTTTATTTCTTTTAACATCATGGTCAGGGAGGCACTTGTTGAGAAAAGAGGCATTAGAAAAGGTATTTGGGCATGCAATCTAATCAGACAAAACTAGGATCATTGGAATTGGATAATGGAATTCTGCCTGAAACATGGAAAAAACAGAATAGTCTCAGTTTGTGCATGAAAAGCATCTGTTCCTTGGAAGAAAAATTGGAGATTGATAAGAAGGAAAGAGTACAGGAAACCCTTGTTTACCATTTGGGACTGGCAGCTTAGTCATTAAAGTGAAGCAGTTGTTAAATGAAACTGTGACTGCACTGATCATTTTACTTCAGTTTCCCTTCATTTAACTTTATGAACACAATTCACATTTATAACATTTTATAATACATTTATGACATTTATAGCCCTTCTATGGAGGAGATGAGCTGTTATGAAGTTTGATATATAAAGAAATAAAATTCACATTTATAACCTTTGCAGGTCTGCAAAGCAAAGGTGAAGTAAGATTAAAAGTACAGGTAGTCTTCAACTTACAACAGTTCATTTAGTGACTGTTAAAAGTTACAACGGTGCTGAAAAAAGTGACATGGCCATTTTTCACATGAATGACCGATGCGGCATCCCCAAGGTTACATGATTTACATTCAGGTGCTTGATAACTGACTCATATTTATGACGGTTAAAACCTCCTGGGCTCAGGTAGTCACCTTTTTCTTCCTTCTGATACACAAAGTCAATGGAGAAACCAGTTTCACTTAACAACCGTATTACTAATTTAAGAACCACAGTGATTCACTTAACAAATGTGGCAAGACTAGTTGTAAAATGGAGCAAACTCACTTAACAAATTTCTCACTTAACAACATAAATTTTGGGCTCAATTGTGGTCATAAGTTGAGGACTATCTGTGCATAATTTTACTTAGTGACCACTTTGTTTAATGACTGGATTTTGGTTGCTGAATGAAGACCACTTGTATTTGCATAGCACTATTTTTAACCATGTATAGTTTTTTTTTAAATTTAATAATTAAAAATTTTAATAAATTTTACATTTTTTACATTTAATTTAATAAATTTTATTTAGTTTTCAAGATTTAAAAACATAAAATAAAACTTTATACATCATTGTATCAACGTCAAGAAATCTTTTACATTTCCTTATCATCTTTCTATATAAAACATTTCTTTCATTATACAATTTCAACTTAATATATAAATAAATATAGATAGATATGAATATAGATATGTTATAGATATAACTATTTACATAGTTTCTTATTCTTTACCTAATTGCCATTTTGATTTCTTTTTATTCTTAAACCATTCATACCAGGCATCCCAGACATTATAGTATATCAACTCTTCTTTGTCTCTTAATTTCATTGTTAGTCTATCCATCTCTGCACAGTCTAAAATTTTGTATACCCTCTGGTGGTACAATTTCTTGCTTCCAGAATTGTGCATTGGAAATCCTAGCAGCTGTTAAAATATGTAGCATAATGAATTTATTGTTTTTATTATATTTTTCTGTAAAACTGCCACCCAGAGCCCAAGACTTTCAATATGAGGTCATGGAACTGTAAGGAGTGGTTGACCAAATTACCAAATTTCTAGTCCACCATGCCTTTCACCATATAAATTCTTCTATTTATCACCATCCTAATCCTCTCTACTTCTTCAATCTCACCAGCAGCCCAACCCATATTATATCCATACAGTCCCCAAATCAAATCTCCAACCAGCCTACCCCATTCTGGAGCTGCTCTATTCAGATCACATTGGAACCATACACAGAGAGACATAGAGAGAGAGAGACACAACTCAATTCTGACTTGATCCAAGACTGATCTACTATGATTCTCCATCTCTAACTCAAAGGCTGGCTCCTCCAATCACTTCCCAACTCTGCTCCACCAACTACAAACATCTTACACCATGTTACACCAAAGGTTCCACCTCCACAGACCCACATCACTACTTCCATCTTCTATGCTCTACACAGCAGCTTTTGGTGCAACATCTCCAGGTTCCTTACAAAACAGTGGTGAAGTGGCTATTGTGTCCCTGCTGCCATTTTTCTCTCTCTTTGTCTACCCAATGCTTTCCTGATGCCAATGACTGCAGATGTACGTGCTTGTTTCAGCTGCAACTGTTGATATATAGATAAATTCCTATGGCCTGCTAAGCCATGGGGTTGTTGTTGTTTTCTACTGCAACTGTACTTTGTCAAATAATGGTTGCCTGGATTCACACATAATATTAAATCATAAATCATGATTTATAACCCACAATTTCTGCATGCTCACATAGCATCATAGCAACACCAAGAAAAGAGAAATAAAGGGTTACCTCCTGGTGCTATCATGGACATGTCCACATAGTTTTCTTGGTAGCAATATGGAGCAGTTGTCATTGCCTTAATACTCTGTGGTGGGGAGGGGGGTTCTGCGTGTTTTCAGGTGATTTCCTATTCTAACCGTGTCTCAATCAGACTTTTTCAAGGTTTAAGCTTTGCCAAGCAAATGGTGACTTATTTTGCTGCCAATAATTTCTAATGTTATATTTACTAATGTTGTAAAATTCTAATGTTGCATTTACTTGCCCCTTCCTGGAAACCATTTTATTTCATCCTATTGGACCAGAAGAATTAAAATGGCACATTTTCCCTTAGTTCTCTTTATAGACTAAATTGTTTCATCTATAAGAATGAATGTTAGATTTTTCCATTTTCAAAGTTAGTCTCTTCAGACATCTTATCTCCTCTCCTTTCAGGCTCTAGCTTTGAGTGACAGGCTCCCTCATGTGCTCAGCATTGAGGATTCATAACTTTGACTTCAGAACTCCAGATAGGAGATTTTTCTTAAGTGGTGGGTTGACTGAGCTCGTGGCCGTACATCTGCTCAAATCAAGATGATGAAAAAAAATTGAAAATGGGGGACAGGTCTTGGGGGTTTTACAAAATGAAGTGGCTTGCCATTTCAAATTAATATTGACTGTCCAAATACTTAGACCCTGTAAACTCCAAGCCTGAACAAATGTCTTATAAAAGCATTCTCCAATACAACATTTAGGCTCATTGTAATGGAATTTTAATATAAAAAGTTGTGAATTTAATATGAGCTTTTTGCCCTTCTCCCCTCGTGTGCTTTATTGAAATTCACACAGCACGATCCTTCATTCCCCATTAAAGAAAAAGAAGAAAGTTTGTGGAAAGAATACATTTTTACTACTGCACACCAGATGTTTTTGATGCTGTCCTACCTGATTCTAAAGCCATTAATATATATCATCCCAGACGCTTTCAAATCTTTAAATTATAAATCTATGTGGTGCAGTCTTCCTTAACCATCAATTTTATGAGTCCAGGGGTTATGGGGGCTGGGGAAGACTCAGGAAAGGGAAGAATGGATGAAAATCAATCCAATCCAATCAAAACCAAATTCCTATAGAATATCCAATGAGATTTCACCTCACTGAAGGTTATTTGTTCAGACAAATTTCATCATATTGTGTGGAGTTTGAAAGGAGAGAGGAACACACTATGGTCTTTGTTTTCCTTAGACCAAACTCTGATAGAGATGGAAATATCCAGATAATACTTTTTCAGGAAAAGCATGAGAGCTAAATTTTTATCTCCTGCAAATGACCAGTTGTGGGTCTTTTTTATCATTCATAATTTCTGAGTACTCTATTCATATAAATTAACAATGCAAGATTAACAAATATATCAAGACTTTTAAAGAACACTTCTTTAAAAGTGTTCTGATGATGACATAACTATGTAAACTGTGTGTCTGGGAGAGGGAGGGAGGGAGGGAGGGAGGGAGAGAGAGAGAGAGAGAGAGAGAGAGAGAGAGAGAGATGGCATGTTTGTATTTATCTAATTATTTGAAACTCTAATAATTCTCTCATTGTCAATCAATTCATGCTGGTGGTCAGTGCACTTACTGCTTTTTAAAGATTATATATCTTAATCTTATATTGGAGAAATTCCATAGTTAGAATATAGTTGGAGTTTGAGTTGGGGGACAAGCATTGTAATCTATTCAAATAAATATATTTCAAATTACCTTCATAGACTACTTATGCATGACACTATAAATATTCCATTTAATAATTTCAAGTTCTTATATTACCAAATACAAATATGTACCATCTGACTAATTATTACAACCACAAAATAATACAAACTATTATAGGACTTCAGAATTTGCATTTTATATTGAATGTTTTACAATGAAATATAGTTCACTATTACCAAGATTCTGTTCAACTATTTAACTAATCAGTGTGCACCAGTCTTTGTCATTCCTTATAGTATTTTGAAAATCTTAATGTTGCTACTAGTTTCTGAATATAGAAGCAATATAAATATTTGTGTTATTCAAAAAATAGAAGTAGTTAAGTTTCCATTAACTAGTTAGTCTATTAGGTTAAGATCATTTTTGTACATCATTTAGTTGAAAACTAGTTTAATGATTATAAAAGAAATATATACTTTAAAAATAGAGTTAAGACAATTCCATGAAGTTAAAATGATTCAAATTTCACAAGGTTATGCAACTAAATAGTTTTATTTCATGGTTCAGTGGGAAGTAAATCTATGACCTTCAAAATTTGAATTCTCCCAAGTCAGCATTAGACAAAACAAATTAATTGACAAGGTAGTATGAAATTACTTTCAGTTGTATGCTAAATAGTTTTTTTAGAAATACTTGAAAGGATATAAAAATTATTTTGGAATAAAAGATAAATATAGCAAAATACTAGTTTGGTAATTTAGCTTGTTTCCATTCTCTTTCTTTACTGCAATTGATTTAAATCTTGAGTACATCACTATCTTATATAGCATTGTACACATTTATAATCAAATAGATGCAACTGTACTGTAGTAGTTAAGATAGACTGAAAGTGAATGAGTGTGTGTGTGAGTATGTGGGCACACATGTACACATGTGCATGTGTGTGTGTGTGTGTACTTGTGTGTGTGTGTATAAGAGAAAGATGTATCTTTTAATTAACAGTATTGAGTAATTAAAAGCAAATCTGAATTCTTCATAAAGATTAAAAGTTGAAATCCAATAGTATTTTGAATCCTTCTTTGATTATACTAATCTCCAAACTAACAGCTCATATGTAGAACATAACTCCTTGTAAAGTCCATAAAAATGAGTAAGGTTCTTGCAGGTTGTGATATGGCACCAGATTTAGGATGCAAATAAGGAATTAATTAAAGAAGCTTTTTTCCAAAGAAGACAATGCTAAGTTGTCTCTATAGACAAACAAGATAATAAGTAGATTCAAGTTGGAAAAAGGGATCATGGGTCATTGTAGTTCTTTTAAAGTTGTAGCAACGTTTCAGCAGAATCTCATCTGCCATCATCAGGCTTCTGTATTGTGTCCGTCTGTGGGTCAGACTTTTACAGTGGTTTCAGATTTAAATTTGGGGCAGCCTATTGCTGTGCCAGAATGGTTTGTTTTTTTCATGAATATATATATATATGATAATACAGAGGCCTGATGATGGCAGATGAGATTCTGCCGAAACATTGCTACAACTTTAAAAGCACAACTATAATGACGTGGGAAAATACCCGAGCAAAGCTGAATACCATATATATATGTGTGTGTGTTTGTGTGTGTGTGTATGTATAATCTCACTTTCTGAGCAGCTGATGATTAGAGAGAAAAACAAAATGAAAACACAACCAACCAATAATTAGAGACACACACACAAAAAAACATAAAAATAGCAGCCGAGAATCTAACAGCATGCCACAATCAATACAGCCAAAAAACAGCCTCACCCACACTTACCACAGTAAAGACTAATGAACCCAAAAAGCTGACAAGGAATGGACCTGAAGCTAAATGAAGATTGAGTTAACCTTAGAGTGGAGCTAAAAAGCTGTAATTGTGAACTTTTTCTGTCTTCCTTTCTTTCTGAAATCAGAATGCAAAGAATAAACATCATGTTCAAATTTAAGGGCTGAATGTGCAAGTGTCCATGGCTGTGAAGATGGACTCAGAATGAAGCATAATGAAAGAATCTATAGTTTGTGGGATAAATTGGAACATTAGAGAGATGTTCCTAGCTGTTGTTTGCTAGAATTAAAGTTAATTCATCAGAATAGACCATGCTATGGAACACACTTAAATACCATGACTAAAACATGCCTAAAAGTTATCAACTAGAAAACAAGCAGATCCAAGGGTGGTCTTCAAAAATCCCAGCAACGGGTTCTCTGGCCGGTTGCTGGATGGGCGTGGCTACTGGAACTTCTGGGAGGCCCATTTTTTGCCTTCCCCAGGCTCCAGAGGCTTTCCTTGAGCCTCTGGGAGGGGAAAAACAGCCTCCCCCAGGCTCCAAAGACCTCTGAAGGCCCATTTTTCCCCTCCCCAAGCCTCTGTGTGGGTCCTGCACTTACTTGCATCGAAAACAGGTTGCATAGATATTCCTGGGAGGAGCAGGGTGGGAGGGGAGGGGCAGGAGAGGCAGGGTGGGTGGGGCAGGGCCAGCCCGGGGTGGTATTTGGCAGTTTGCCAAACCAGCCATAATGTTATCAATGGGTCCACCCGAACCTGGGCAAACCCATAGTAGCCTACCCCTGAGTAGATCTGTCATGACGTGAAAATTTCAAGACTAGGTAATTCTCCATATCAAGTTTAGAGGTTTTTCAATTCATGAAAATTTGAAGGCCACGCCATCAGTTGGCAGTCAGAAAGCACTACCACATATCTACAATTTGATGAGGACATTTCCCTATAAGCAATGATTGAACCATGTAAATAGTTATACGATAATTCCATGTAGTTATCTTGGGCACTATTCTTCCTGGATAGTCTGGATTTTCTGCTTGGGGAAAAAATGAAAGTGGAAAAAATGGACCCTATTTTAATGAAATAATAAAATAGGCCAAATGTCTGAGGGTTTTTTGTCTTAAGGGGATTCATGTCATAAGTTAGGACAAAGAAGTGTCTGAAGAAAGTTGATTTCCTGGCCTAAATGTTGCCAAGAAAGCTGTCATTTTCAGTGGCAACCATGTCTTACATCTTGTATAGTCCACAACATCCTCATTTTTGGTGTACTTTTTTTTTGTCTAGCATCTCCATATACATACATGTGATACTGCTGTTCACTAAACCTTTGGATATTACCATGCACATAATGTAATGTTTTCTTCTTTTCCCAAAAGATAAACAGTCAACTCATACTACAAAGCCTTTGGAATGCAGTGTTTTGGATGATAACATTTAGCAGGAAAACTGTATTAATAGCAAAGAACACAAAATCAGCCAGATTTTAAAACATCATCCTACATCGGGGTGTCAAACTCAAGGCCCTGGGGCTAGATCTGGCCTGTGGAGTGCTTAGATCTGGCCCACAGGGCTACCCTGGAAACAGCAAAGGACCAGCCCATGGTGCCTCTGCCTCCTGAGCTCCATTTTCACTGGCATAGGGTTGCAGGAGGCCGTCACAGCCAAAAATGGAGGTCAGGAGCCCTTTTTCACTGGCAGAGTGCTCAGGCCACCACAGGTGCCTCCAACATGAGTGACGCTGAGCTTGCCACGCCTACCCTGGCCCTCTGAGGTCAAACACAACGCTCAGATGACAGATAATCAGAATTGGATGACCAGAATTGGTCATCTAGTCCAATCCCCCGCCCAAGCAGGAGATCCTACACCATTTCTGAAAAATGGCAATCCAATCTCTGCCTGAAGGTCTCAAGTGATGGTGCTCCCACAACTTCTGAAGGCAAGCTGTTTCATTGGTTGATTGTTCTCACTGTCAGAAAGTTTCTCCTTATCTCCAGGTTAAATCTCTCCTTGTTCAGTTTCCATTATCGTTTGTCTGGCCTACAGGCACTTTAGAAAATAGCTGATGCGACCCTCAATGAAATTGAGTTTGACACCCCTGTTCTAGACCAAGAGCATGAAAGAAAATTTGAAGTTTTGTTATTGAATGTGTTGACAATAATAAGAATCTCATATGCCCCAAAATTGAAAGTTACACTAATTTCCACAATTGAAGAGTGGATGATAAAGGTGATGGAATTGGCAGAGAGAGAAAAATTGACTGTTTTAATTAAAAAGAAGAATTTATCTAATTTTGTTTAGAAACCACTTCTTGATATTATGCTCAACACTGAAAAAAGAACTAATTAGGTTTTGACTATTAGAATTATTCTGTTCTTATAAAAATGGCTTGAAATACAGAGAAAAGAAAAGTTTTGATGGTGTGATTCTTTTTGTATTCTACTACATTGAAAAAAGTCAGATATCATATTTTTTTTCTTTCTTTTTATCTCTCTACCTTCTCTCTTTATCTCTTAATTTTCACTTATATTTAATTTGTATCTTACAATAAACTTTTAATTAAAAAATAAAAAAATATTTTAAAATATGCTGGTTGGGGAAAATAATCTTTGAAATATTTTTTACCTAACCTATTCTGGTCGATTTATTTAAAATTAGTTAACACCGAGAAAGCATTGAACTAAATTTATTGGTTATAGTCTCTCATGATTACATAAAGGGGGGAGGAATTAAACAGAGGCCTCTGAAGAATACTTTATCAGACTTGGTAATAGCATCATCTCTGACAGAGAAGCAATAAAAGCATATTAGTGACCCCCAATGAAATATGTTTACAAGCTAAGTCGAAGAGATGAATCATTTCTATCTGCAAAGTGACATTTTAAGACTGCACACCCATTCAATTAGTCACAAAAGTACATGGTTTTTGCAATGTGTATGGAAAGGTAAATTGTCTGAAATGTGATCTAATAATTAAATGCCATCTACTTCTGGGAGAAAAAAAAGGAATGTCCCCTATGATGTATGTTAGATTAAATTCAAATTGAAGCCCCACCTACAATCTCCTTTTTCTGGCACAGATCTCAAAGGCCCCTTAAACATGTTCCAATTAAGAGCCGAGCTGGCACAGTGGTTACAATGCAGTACTGCAGGCTACTTCTGCTGACTGCCAGCTGCCTGTAATTCGGCCGTTCAATTCTCACCAGGCTCAAGCTTTCCATGCTTCCGAGGTCAGTAAAATGAGGATCCAGATTGTTGGGGGCAATATGCTGGCTATGTAAATCGCTTAGAGAGGGCTGTAGAGCATTGAAAGTGGTATATAAATCTATTGCTATTGCTAATTCTACAGCTAGCTGAAAATGTTGGCAGGAACTTTCATATTTTAAAAATAAATAAATAAAATCAATGCACCTATTTCCCTTTTTGAAATACGGATTTCTCTACCTCTTGCACTTTTCCATGTTCTCCATGGCCCTTGATAAATAAAAATATTTAAAGGTGTAATGCATTAGCTACATAAAGTTTATTGTCACTTAAATCAAATTCATAGCCACCATAAACAGCCGTTGTGATGCACAGGGAGGATAACCTGTGTGTAATCTGAAAGTGGGGCTTTTTAAATATGATCTTGCCAGTATTGTTAAAACACACAAACATTAAAGCGAGGAGAAGGATTTTTTTTTCCCCTCTAACAAGCTAAGGGGAAGTGAGACCTAAAGGCAATTTTCCACAGGCGACTCAAAAACTTCATTAAGTGCCTAGCTGATCACCAATCCTGATTAAATCAATTGTTGAAAATAATGTACATTATTACCTGAAGATAATTTTCCAAGTTCTAATACCAAACATCTTTCAGTACTTACCTCTTCATTTATGCACATCTCACAGAAAAATCAGCATGGGATATAATATATCAGAACTGATTGAAATGGAAACAGGCACCGTCTCTTGCAATCTTGTTTGTTTGCTTCCCTTTTCAGTTTAAACAGGAGAGAAAAGGCAGTTACGGGAACCAGAAAATAAATGAGTCATTTAGCTGGAACTTGTTCAGCCAGGAGGAAAAAAGACAGCAAAGAAAGATAGATAAGAGAAAATCAGGAGCTTTGTTTAAGGCCCAAGTCAACAAACCAAGCGTAATGTCCTTTCTTTGTTAACCCAAGAAAGTGGTGACCAGAAATTCAAGGTATTGGAAGGACAACTTTCAGCGCAAAAAGTCTGTGGTTTGCTGATTATTAGACAAGGTTATAGAGTTTCACATTGCCAAAATTCAAGCTATGCCATGCTGGCAATTATGGTTATGGTATATCCTTGAATGAATTTTTGTGTGTGTGTGTTATAGTAGCTGAAGTAGAGTACATAAAATCATGGCTAGAATGAGATGGATAGACTACCACAGAATGAGATCGATAGATGATCAGATGGATTCACAGTTGGCTAACCAATTGTGCTCAATGTGTGTTCCTCAATGGAACTACCTAGAGCGAAGCATGCAAGAACTATGGTGCCTACCAGGTTCCATGCTCTCTCCTGTGCTGTTCAACATCTTTGTAAAACTTCCAGAGGAAATAATTTACACTTTTGAAGGTCACATAGGCATGTCACTCAATTCTATTACACTTTTCCTTTCAATTTTCAAGAAGTAGCAAAAACCCTTGAACATTGCTTGAGTTCAGCACGAGACTGAATGTGGGAGAAATGGTGAAATTAAATCCAGATAAGATGAAGGAACTATTGATCAACAAGAAACTGTTCTTATTGAGTGAGCTTCAGTCTACTTGCACTCCCCCTTCGCTATTTGATTCAGAGCTGTCACTGGATTTGTGGTGATATTTAATAACAGCAATAGTAGTTAGACTTATATACCACTTCACAGTGCTTCACAGCCCTCTCTAAAAAATTTACAGAGTCAGCATATTTCCCCCAACAATCTGGGTCCTCATTTTACCCACCTCGGAAGGATGGAAGGCTGAGTCAACCTTGAGCCTGGTGAGATTTATATAATATTATACACATAGTTAGTACTTTTGTATCAATTATTCGGTTACAATCTATATGAAATCCCTAGATTTCCCAAATGTGGCTAAGCCACATTTGCACTTCATTTGTTCTTGGATTGGAGGCCAATAGGAATGTTGGATTAGGACCTGTAGGTTGAATTGGGGAATCAAAAGACATCCCCAAAGAAGGAAGTGGCAAGCTGCTTTTCATTGTTGCCAAGACATGCCCATGAAGTTACTACACATTGCTCTCAATTCAACTCAGGGATTACTAGTGCAGTGTTATTTACATGCACATTTAAATAGGGAACAGCTTTTTTTTAAACTAAAATTTCATGGGATTGCTGAGATCTTAGCTGAAGAAATCTTAGTTCACTGCTCATTCTCTTAGCTGTTACACCATTTTAGCCTTTATAATATGCCCAGAATTTAACAAACTATCTGAAAAGAGAAGGGCATCTGTAGTCTCCTGAGATTCTGTGGACTGGCAGTGCTTTAAGGAACAGAAGATGTGCCTTTAAAGGGTAACAGAAACATCATCTTAACATAACAATTGTCTAACAACTGTCTTTGACTCAATTGGCAGGAGCTCTCTCCAGTTATGCGTTGGGCAAAGGGCTATGCCTTGGGCTACTGCTTCAAAAGTTAAAGACCTTTGTGCTATCACTGTCATCAGAGGCTCACAACTCTGGGTCAGCAAACCAAATATTCACCAAAGACTTCACGTATTTCCCATGCCCCATAAATGGGACACTCAGAATCCTTCATCATCTTGTACTCAGTTATATTTTCACTATCTGAACACTCCTTTCCAACATTAATTGCTTTGCCCACTACAAAGGTAGAGTTATCAACAACAAAAAACTGTTGCACAGGACCAGTCTAAAAAGCAGAAAGACCCTATAAGTCCTTACCTAGTCCTTACCATCCAGATGAGTGGACTTCTACTCCCAAAATACTCAACTGTCATAATCATTGCTGGATAGAGTTCCAGAATATCTAGGATAGATCTCAATATCTGGATAGAATAGAATGGAACGGAACAGAACAGAATAGAATTCTTTATTGGCCAAGTGTGATTGGACACACAAGGAATTTGTCTTGGTACAAATGCTCTCAGTGTACATAAAATAAAAGATACATTTGTCAAGAGTCAAGAATCATCAGGTACAACACTTAATAATAGTCATAGGGTACAATAAGCAATCAAATCATACTAGGAAACAGTCAATATAAATCATATGGATATAATTGACAATGTTACAGTCATACAGTCACATGTGAGAGGGGATGGGTGATAAGGAATGATGAGAACATTAATAGTAATAGTAGTGCAGAGTTTGTAAATAGTTGGACAGTGTTGAAGGAATTATCTGTTTAGCAGAGTGATGGCGTTTGGGGAAAAACTCCTAGTTGTTCTGGTGTGCAGTGCTCTAAAGCATTGATATGGCTGTGTACCTAACATTTAAGATGGCCATGTTGGTTACCAGGTTTGCAGCAAGAGATTGATATGAAGAAGGCTTCAGAAGCCCAGTAACATTTACAATGGCACCCAAGCCCATGTGTTGTTTCTACAATTACTCTGCCTCTCCTCCAGGAGTGGGATTCTACAGGTTCACATCTATTCACTAGAACCGGTTGTTAACATTCTAAACAGTTCGGAGAACCGGTTGTTAGAAGAAATTACTGGCCTAATCCTGTAAGAAAGGCAGGAAGGAAACATTCTGGTGTTGCTTACAGAAACTGCCTCTCCATTAACTCTTATTACATTCTTGGCAGGACTAGACTTCCTGTCTCTAGAACTTCTCTGGAGGTTTTTTCCTCCTTTGCTGGTACTTTGCTTGTGTGGAGTGACCATTCAAAGTTACAATGGCACTGAAAAAATTGACTTATGACCGTTTTTCACACTTATGACTGTTGCAGCATCCCCACAGTCATGAGAAGCCAGGCAAGGAGATGCGTGCCTTGATGTGAGTGATGTTGAGTTGGCCACGCTCAGACAGTCACATGACCACCAAGCCATGCCCACCAACTAAGCCACGTCCACAGAACTGGCTGCTAAAAAATTTGAATCTCACTGCTGCTCTCTTCTTGCTAATAAAATTGCCCCAACTTGAATCCAAAAAAGTCAAGCAAAAGTAACAGAATTCTGATAACTATTTAGGGGGGAAAAGCTATTCTGTTTGAGATGAAGTACCCTATAGATAAAATGTAATAAATGTAAAACTTTTGTTACCACTATTCCCCTTAAATGAATATTTTTCTATTTTAGAAGATTTATCCTCAACCAATCCGTATAAAAGAGCCCAGGCAGTCAAAGTATTTTAATACAGGAATGAATTATTTCACATCCTTATTTCAACACTGTTGCTACTGTCAGCTCATAAATAAAAATTGGTTGTGAACTATTAATGACAGAGAATAACGAATATCTGGTTTTTTTTCTTTCCATGAAGAGATCAAGTTGTTTTTCATCATTTCTCTATAAACGTACTTCTTCCTAGTATCTAGAATAATATTCACTCATTTTATATTTCATTTTATTGGGGATCTCTTAATATTCATACTGTGAGAATAATATATGAATCTATTCATCTTCTAAAAAAATTATGAGTCTATATATTTTTTTCAGAACATTTTCAAAAATACCACACATAACACACAAACACACACACACACACACAAGCACTCTCTAGAATTGTCATGTGATTAAATGATGGACTGGATTTTAGCTGATTAAATTAATAGATGAGTCTGTCACCAGGTTAAAAATAATTGCTCTCCACCAATAAGAGTAATTTAAAAAATAAAGATGCCCTTGGATTGAACTCAACTCCTTTTTATGTATACTTTTATTTTTTAAAAATAACAAAGAGAACAATTCATACAGACTAGTATAATATGATAAAAAGAAAAGAATAAAATAAAAATGAAACCTATAAGTACAAAAAAGCAAAAACTTAAGAGAAAAATAGAAAAAAATTACAAAGAAGTAGCTTACAATATTTTTACAGCAATTATAGAAACAATTACAAATTTTCCTGTTACTCTATGGTTACCACATAACTCACTTTTTTCTATGATCTATTCTGCCTAATCATCAAAACCATAAATAATAAATCTATTTTTTGCTGTCAGCCAAACAATTGTATCTGACTACCACTCTAGGATCAGCACTCTCCATGCCCCTCTATCTCCACTGCCTCCTTCATTTCCTCCATGGTCATTGCAATGTAATCCTTTATAGCAGGGGTGTCAAACTAAAGTTGTCATGGTGACATCATATGACGTACTGGGACTTTTTTTCCCCTCACTAAACTGGGAGCAGGTGGGGCCAGCACATGATGCATCCAGCCCATGGGCATGAGTTTGACACCCCAGCTTTATAGTGTCCAGTTTTTCACATTCATGAAAAAAAATTGTAAGGAATTTTCAGTCAGAAATAAACTTCTTTTTGATTGTCTCAGCTGATAATCTCACTGATCGTTTCTCCAACATAAATAAAATTTATTCATTTACATGGAGACCTCGACTTACAACAGTTTGCTTAGTCACCATTTGAAGTTACAATGGCACTGAAAAAAGTGACTTATAAGCTTGTTTCACACTTATGACCATCACAGTATCCTCATGGTCATGTGATTTACATTTGGATGCTTGACAAGTGGTTCATATTTATCAGCATCACAGCGTCCTGGGCTTCTGATGAGCAAAACCAATAGGAAGCCAGATTCACTTAACTACTGGGTTACTAATTTAACAACTGAAATGTTTCACTTAACTAGTGTGGCAAGAAAAGTCATAAAATGTGGCAAAATTCACTTAACAAATTTCTCACTTAGCAACATAAATTTTGGGCTCAATTGTGGTCCTAAATTGACAACTACCTGTATTTGTATTCCCTACCCCATTGGTTAGTTTTAAAAATAGTACAAGGCAGCGAACATATTGAACACATCTTCTTCCTTCTGTTTTCCCCACCACAGCCCCCTAAAGTAGATTGGGCTGACAGAGAGTGACTGGCCCAAAGTCACCCAGCTGATGATTTTGAAACAAACTTTGTGCATAGATTAAGCTTGCTGTCAGTTTAGGAAGCCATATTAGCACCAGACACTTCCACACTGCCATATTTTTGAGCCTGGGAAAATGGGAGGAGGGAATTTCTTGGAGTGTATGTGGCTAGACATAATAGCATTCTTCTTCTAAGTCAAGGTCATGTTATTTCTGCACCTAGCTGAGGAGTGGTTGAGGGGCCATCTCAAGTTGGGATGGATGGTGATTGGGACATGTGATTCAATGAGGAGTGCAGAAGGTGGATTTGTAATATTTTACTTATTGAAGGGAAACCTGGAACTTTTAGATTCAGGATTTCCCAGATGTGCCATTACTCTAATAAAAGAAACCTTTGAGAAGATGTTTGTCTTGGAGTTATTGATTGGAGTTGATGTTTTCTGGAATGCTGACATTTGCTGCAATCATAGCAATAACACTTATATACTGCTTCACGGTGTTTTATGGCCCTCTGTAAGCGGTTTACAGAGTCAGGATATTTCCCTCAATAATATGGGCCCTCATTTTACCCACCTTGGAAGGATGGAAGGCTGACTCAACCTTGAGCCTGGTGAGATTCGAACTGCCAAATTGCAGTCAGCCAGCAGTCAGCAGAAATAGCCTGCAGTTCTGCATTCTAACCACTGTGCCACCACAGCTCTTGTCATCATGTATAAAACAAAGTTTTGTGACCTTTTTCTATTTTTTTTGTCTGTTAATCCCAAGAGAAAAACCTATGATATAATTGGTTTAAAATAATAAAAACTCAAAGAAGTAATGCAAGATTGGAAGATGTGGAGAGACCTCACCTGACTAGACCCAACTCTAGAATCATCAAGAGTCAGACATGACTGAATGGATAATGTCATTATCATCAATAATTGTCAATAAGAAAATCATTGACAAATATAATGTCAATGTACTTGACAGTATACCACTCCAATAATTCTTCTCTTAGTTGTTTTTTATATTACCCTTAACAAAATTCTAATCTTGTAATAAGTTACCCAAACTCCTAGTGACTTCATTTGATATCACACATTTGACCTGACACTCTATGGAAGAAATGTATTTACTTAAGTAACAAGGGTTCCAAGTATTACGATACAGATAAGGTTGACCAGTACCATGGAGAAATAGTTTGGAAAAAGAGGCATAGCAAAGAAGTAAGGACTAATTGAAAATATCAAGACCTTGGTATATTAACCTAAGCAGGTGGCTGGATCACTCAGAGTAGGTTCACAAGAGGAAACTTGAAGAGAACTATTCTATAGTTAGATACATCATTACTTGGCAATCTACATAATTTTTGTTGAGAATTATCATGAAAAAGTCATCAAAACTAATGGAATATGGATGTATTATAACCAGGCTATGGTGATGTTGAAAAGAATAGAACCATAAACCTTACCCGTGATGTCTATCTTTCTCAACCCTGGAAGTTTGACAATACATGGACTTGAACTCCCAGAATTCTCCAGCCAGCATAAGTGGAAGTCTGTGCATTGTCAAGCTGCCAAAGTTGAGAAATATTGTTTTAAGTTAATGTCTTCTTAACAAATTACTTGATAGGTTATTACTGGCATTACACTGTTTTCTAGTAAGGCCACATTAGATAATAACCTAGCTAATTTGCATAAGAGCGAAATAGCTTAGATTCTCTTGTAAACTGCTGGAGAGGATATTGTAGTACAGGGCACTTCAGGCAGGAAGAAATATCAAGGGCATAGCATATGGTATTAATTCTGCATCTGGAAACAGCCCTGGAGCAATTTGCTCTCTTATCATAACTTTTATGCTTGTAAAGTGGAGAAAAATGGAGCAACGTTGGCTGAGTTGAAAGGAAACATGATAATCCACTGTGATATCCAACAATTCCAGTGTGAGTTACAAGAATGAATATGTAGTTGAACATGTCTTTTATATTATTCAAATCTTCACTGGCTTAGTAGGAAAGCATAAATACTAAATTTTCTATTTCTCTGTCTTTCATACACACAGAGAATGAAAATGCATGCATTCATCTCTTTCACAAGTGAGCAGGTGTATGTCCCCAAAGTCCCCTATTTAGGTATCGGCTGAACAATCTACATTTCTTTATCTCTTTAGATTTCTAAGACTACCCAACTTATGGACAATTCTTGATGATATGCAAAAAAGGAATCACTGAATATTAAACAAAAGATTTGTGTAATAGAAGGGAAAGACATACTCTCTAAACAAACTAGACATAATACAATCCAAATGGACACAACCCAACCACTTGACTCTTCACAAGACTCTCACTTGACACACTCACACCTGACCCATTACAAGCCCTTATAAACAGAAGAACACTGACACTGACATTCCCTAAACTCTGCTAAAGATGTGACCCAGTCTGGTAACGAAATGTTCTGAAATCAACCCACAAGCTCAGAGAACAAACCTTCACCTTCACAACACAACCAGTCCAAGCAAGCTGAAAGCAACCAAAGAGCAATTTAACTATGACAAAGGACTGGTGGAAATATCCTCCACCTTTAAAACTGCCCTAAAGGGGAAAAAAACTAATGTAGTTGATGCTGTATCTTGAGCCTTCAGTAACTTGGTTCATGGCCAAGGCTACCAGACCACTGTGAATTTCTGAGCCATTCTATACTCTTGGTCCATGAAGGATGGTTCAACTGTCTTGGAGATTCCATTGTTAACCAGATAAGAGAGTCTGACAAACCTGGCAAGGAGGTCAACACCACAGCAGCAAATCCAACTGGTCTCTAAGTGTCCAACCTCACCACAGGGTCTCACATCTGCTTATCTGTGGAGCAGTTCTTCAGAAAGCTGTTAAGTCTTCCCAGATAACAACTAATATTGCACCTCATCTTAGCAGGTAGAGGTTTTAATGAAAAGGATAACTTTTTGTTCTCATCATGATTCCAACCCAAGCTGATAGGAACTTTCCTCTCATTACAAATATGGGCACTCCTGAACTTGCCACTATTTGTTAGCGACCATTCAAAGTTACAACATTAAAAAGCAGTTACTTATGACTAGACCTCACACTTACAACCAGCGCAGAATCCATACTGTCACATCTTTAAAAATTCAGGCATTTGTCAACCCTCATGTATTAATTATGGTTGCAGCATTCTGGGATCACATGCATTTCCAACCTTACTAGCCAGGTTGCAATCAGCAAAATCAATGGGAGAAGCTGGATTTAACAGATTAGAGTTTGAAAGGATCTTGTAAGTCACCTAGTCCAACTCTCATCCAAGCAGGAAACCCTACACCATTTCTGACAGATGGCAGTCCAGTCTCTTGCTGAAAGCTTCCATGGATGAAGCTCCCGCAACTTGTGAAGGCAACTTCTGTTCCCTTGGTTGATTGCTCTCACAGTCAGAAAGTTTCTCCTTATTTCCAGGTTGAATCTCTCCTTGGTCAGCTTCCATCCATTATTCCTTGTCTGGCCTTTGGGTGCCTTAGAAAATAGCTTGACCCTTTCCTCTCTGTGGCAGCCTCTCAAATATTGGAACACTGCTATCATGTCTCCCCTGGTCCTTCTCTTCATTAGACTAGCCATGCCCATTTTCTGCAACTGTTCATTGTATGTTTTAGCCTCCAGTCCCCTAATCATCTTAGTTGCTCTTCTCTCCACTCTTTCTAGAGTCTCAACATCTTTTTATAGTGTGGGGATCAAATCTGGCTGCAGTACTCTAGGTGTGGTCTTACTAAAGCTTTATAGAGTGGTATTAGTACTTCCCTTGATCTTGATTGTATCCCTCTGTTAATACAATTTAGAATTGCATTAGCTTTTTTGGCTGTTGCCGCACACTATTGGCTCATATTTAATTGGTTGTCCGCTATTTTAAGGATTTGTTCGACAGCCATGTGTGGTTCACAAACAACAGGACTACAGGAGTGATTCAGTTAAAACTGTGATAAAAAGTCATAAAATGAGGCATGACTCACTTAACAATCACCTTGTATAGCAACAAGAATGCTAACACTTGCCTGCTTTTTAAAAAATTGGATAATAACAACTAGCCATACACTATGCACAAATGCATAGAAAGTCCAATCCTGGCTTGTTATAATCCTGGACTTTCTCCGTTATTTTATTGAAAAGCCTTTGGAGGCTTATTGGGAACAATAAGGGCCCATATTTTCATCCATATTAACAGCACCAGCTGGTGACTTATCTTTTTTTTTCTTTAGAAAGAAATTTTGTCTCACCAATGTATACAATATGTGCATGTACTTGTTGTAGTGTAAGCAGTGCCCTAGCTCTCTGTGGTTAGATGAGAAATTATTAGAGGAACAAGTAGACTAGATCTCTCTGGCAAGAAAATGGTGTTTATTTCGGTGTTAAGCACTAATGGTTTTTGGGGGAAAAAAATGTTATCATTTCTTATTAGATATGCATCTTCCTACTTTGGAGATGTTTATTGTGCCTTCGTTCTTTCAAGCTTAGATGTCTCATACATTATTTTTTATTTAAAAGGTTTCTAGCCTGCCTTTTTTGACAAAACAACTCCAGCTAACAGCAAGAAAGTAAAAAAATAAAAGCTGCAGCTTCTTGAAAAATACTGGAATAAATACTCAGGCCTGAAAGCATCTGAGCAAAACCTAAATTATAGAGAAAGATGCATTTTGTTTAAACTTTGGGAAACACCCAGCTTAAACTGTTCAAATCAGAAATCATGAATGGCTGTAGATTCTGTCGAGATGAGATCACACGTTAGTCATATTTAAGTGTAACAAGGCCCACAGGTGTCCAGTACAAGGCATGATGGTACCTTGTGAATACTGTTGTGGTTCACCAGCAGCCAGTACGAACAGCAGAGGTATCGGACAGTGAGGACGAAAGGGAACCAGTCAGGGAGTCTGGCGAGGACTTGGATGAGGGTCCTACATCCAATGCAGGGTTGGGGCCAGGACCATCTGAGAATGAGGTGCTGCCTTCGGAGCTTTCAGAGTCTGGCAGCAGCGAAGCAGAGGACCCTGGGGAGCCTGTTCCCAGTGCGCATGTGCACAGAGCTGCTAGGAGGCAAGAGCAGCTGAAGCAGAAGGGTTAGGATTAGGGTGACTTGGGAGTAAGGTTGGGAGGTGATTGCCCCTCCCATAAGAGATAAAAGTCAGTCCTCAATGGCAAAGAGCTTTGCAGGAAGCAAAGCAGTCCAGTAATCTCCAAGTCCTTCGTGAAGCCCTGTACTCTGGTCATTTTTTTCTAGGTTTTTGACTTGGTTTATGTTAGCCTTAATTGGATGGCTGTTTCTTGGCAGCATTCAACAGCATTTAAAGCTGGAGGAACTGTGTCTAATGAGCTTTGGCTGGGAATGCAAGTAATTTCCAGCATCGCATTAAAAAAGGTTTTACTTTTAAAGTCAGTTTGTATTTTATTAAGTTAGACGAAGCCAGGGCCAGAGCAATACTATTGTCAATCAGATGGTCTGAATTTAGCATTTGCATTATTTGTGTGATAGTGTCATTATGCATGTGACCTCAAGAAACCTATAGTATAAGTAATCCTTAACTTACAACCACAATTGAGCTGAAAATATCTGTTACAAAGCAAGTTAAGTGAATTTTGCCCATTTTACAGCCACAGTTGTTAAGTGAATCAGTTGTTAAGTTAGTAACACAGTTGTTAAGTGAACAAGTGGGTTTCACTATTAACTTTACTTATCAGAAGGTCACAAAAGGGGATCACATAATAATAAACTGTATATGCCTTCAGTTGTAAATAAGCTGTTGATCCAGTTCTACAGAGGAATTATTGAGTCTGTCATCTGCACCTCTATAACTGTCTGGTTTGGCTCTGCAACCCAACAGGACAGACACAGACTTCAGAGGATAATTAGGATGGCAGAAAAAACAATTACTACCAACCTGCCTTCCACGGAGTACCTGAATACTGCATGAGTCAAAAAGAGGGCTGTGAAAATATTTACAGACCCTTCACATCCCGGACATAAACTGTTTCAACTCCTACCCTCAAAACGACGCTATAGAGTACTGCACACCAGAACAACTAGACAGAAGGACAGTTTTTTCCCGACGCTGCTAAACAACTAATTCCCACAACACTGTCAAACTAAGACTATATTACTATTATTCTTCTCATCCTTCCTATTATTTATCTCCTCCCACTTATGGCTATAATCTTGTTGCTTGTATCTTTATGATTTATATTGGGTATTTTTTTGTTTCCTGGTATGCTTTGATTGCTTATTAATAACCTATGCCTATCACTAAGTCTTGTATCTTATGATTCTTGATGAATATTTTTTTTCTTTTTATGTAGACTGAGTGCATATGCACCAAAGACAAATTCGTTGTGTGTCCAATCACACTTGGCCAATAAAGAATTCTATTCTATTCTATAACCTTGGGACACTGCAACTGACAACCGACTTGCCAAGTGTCTGAATTTTGATCATTTGACCATTGGTCGTAAGTGTGAAAAATGGTCATAATTCACTTTTTCCAGTGTTACTTCGAACAGTCACTAAGTGAATGGTTGTATGTTAAGGACTATCTGTAGTCCTCTCCCCCAGGAAGAGCTGAGAAACTTTTACTACAGCTTTATTATTACCTTTATTGTCAGAATACAACATGTGTACAATGAGATTGGCTGAGCTTCCCTTTGTGCACACACCCCCATACAACTCACAGTGAGGATAGAAGTCTCTAACCCAGTACCTATCATATTACACTATGTGACCTTGTTGCACAACTTGCTGGCCCCACAAGTCTATTGAGATACAAAATTTCTGAACTTTCCCAAGAAGTAGATGAATCCAAGACTTCAATAGGTTCATTTCAAAAAAAAAATTCTCTCCAAGCCAGACGTTTCCTCAATGTTTGTATAATTCAGTTCTCAGAGTTTTTAGCAATAGGATGCCTAGCAGAATTCTATAATTTGAAATTTGTGCAACTGGAAGATATCTTGGTTAGAAAAGGCTGATGGGAAAGATAGCTTGTCTGAAAAAACATCTGGACATTCTCTGTTGTGTGCTTATCAATTAATCTCCCTGTGCCCATTTGTGCCCATTCAATATTACATGTTATGTTGTTGCAGGCATACAGGCAGTCCTTAACTTATGACCAAATGCTTAGCAATTATTCAAAATTAATATTGGGCACCCTCCCCCAAAGCTATTTATGACTTAGTTGTGGATTTCTGACAATTGCACATAACCACAATCACATGACCACATTTTGGGCATTTGGCAACTGACTCACCTTTAGAATTCTTTATAGAATAGAATATAATTCTTTATTGGCCAAGTGTAATTGGACACACAAGGAATTTGTCTTGGTGCAAATGCTTTTAGTGTACATAAAAGAAAAGATATATTCATCAAGAGTCAAGAATAATCAGGTACAACACTTAATAATAGTCATAGGGTACAATAAGCAATCAAATCATACTAGGAAATGATCAATATAGATAGTAAGGATACAAACAATGAGGTTATACTCATACAGTCAAAAGTGGGAGGGGATGGGTGATAAGGAGTGATGAGAAGTTTAACAGTAATAGTAGTGCAGACTTTGCAAATAGTTGGACAGTGTTGAGGGAATTATTTGTTTAGCAGAGTGATGGCATTTGAGGAAAAACTGTCCTTGTGTCTAATTGTTCTGGTGTGCGGTGCTCTATAGTGTCGTTTTGAGCATAGGAGTTGAAACAGTTTATGTCTGGGATGAGAGGGGTCTGTAAATATTTTCACAGCCCTCTTTTTGACTCATGAAGTATACAGGTCCTCCATGAAAGGCAGGTTGGTAGTAATTGTTTTTTCTGCAGTCCTAATTACTCTCTGGAGTCTGTCCTGTTGGGTTGCAGAACCAAACCAGACAGTTATAGAGATGCAGATGACAGACTCAATCATTCCTCTGTAGAACTAGATCAGCAGCTCCTTGGGCAGTTTGAGCTTTCTGAGTTGGCACAGAAAGAACATTCTTTGTTGTGCTTTTTTGATGATGTTTTTGATGTTTGGTGTACATTTTAGGTCTTGTGATATGATAGAACCTAGAAATTTGCAGGTCTCTACTATTGATACTGTGTTGGCTGGTATTGTAAGAGGTGATAGTATGGGAGGGTTTCTTCTAAAGTCTACCACCATTTCTGCGGTTTTGAGTATGTTCAGTTCCAGATTGTTCCCATTACACCATGAGGCAAATTGTACAATCAGTTTGTACAGTTTACAATCTTTACAATCAGTTCAGCATTTCATGGCCAGGTTTATGACATTTTTGCTAGTTTCTGGCCTTTTCAGTTCATTTCTGGCAAAACAATGCCCCTAGCAAAGCACTGATTTGCTTAAACAATGCTTTAACAATTCTTGCAAAATAGTCATAAACTCAGGTTGAGTCGCACTTACAGACACAGCCATCATGATTTACAGTGAAAATTCCAAATCCCATTACAGTTGTAAGTCGAGGGCTATCTGTATCATCTTTTAAGTTCTACAGTCATAAATTAAGTAAATGTTAAGTACAGGTAGTCCCCAACTTACAGCCATAATTAAGCCCAAGTTTCTATTGCTAAGCAAGACAGTTGTTAAGTGAATTTTGCCCCATTTTACAAACTTTCTTACCACAGTTGTTAAGAGAATCACTGCCATTGTTAAGTTAGTAACACTGTTGTTATTAGAATAGAATGGAGTGGAGTGGAGTGGAGTGGAGTGGAGTGGAGTAGAGTAGAGTAGAGTAGAGTAGAGTAGAGTAGAGTAGAGTAGAGTAGAGTAGAGTAGAGTAGAGTAGAGTAGAGTAGAGTAGTTAAGTGAATCTGGCTTCCCCATTGACTTTGCTTGTCAGAAGTTCACAAAAGGAGATCACGTGATCCACAGAATGCTGCAACTATCATAAATATAAGCCAATTGGTCAAGCATCCATATTTTGATCAAGTGACATGAGGATGCTGCAATGGTCATAAGTGTAAAAACAGTCATAAGCCACTTTGTTCAGTGATATTGTGACTTTGAATGGTCACTAAACGTTATAAGTTGAGGGCTACTTTTAGGCAATGTGTGAAAAGAATCTCAGAATCAAATCTTAATGGAAAGCCAATTGTTTTCAATTTTAGTTATTGAAGATACTAACTTTGCCTCCTGCACCCCAGATATTCACCCTTCAAGTATTATCACATCTGTATCTCTCTCCTCTCTTAAAGAGCCTCAGTGTAGCACTATATCCCTACAGCAATTTTGCTAGAAAAAGAGAAGTAAGTGTAGTTTTCCCAAGGCAATGTAATGGGCTTGGATGAGGTTTTGAAGTCGTCATCAGATTCAAATCCAGCATATTATTTGTTAGATTTCACCAGCTTCATAATTAGACTCCAGAGTGACTTCAGAGCAGCTGAACAAAACAATTTTTATTAAGGCACCTCAACACAAGCAGAAAGAGAGGCTGAGATCTAGATCAATAACAGTAATCGATCCATGCCTGATTTTAAAAGTAGATGCCACTAGAGTAAACACTTCCACACATTTTGAAGAAATAGATAAAATGGTCTGGTTAGAAGGCATTTGTTTTCCTGATGGAAAAGACAATGTAAAAAGTCCAAATTCTGTTTAGCACCTGAAGCTGGTTTTTAAATGAAGCTCTGCTGGTGCAAACATATTGTGGCTTATCGCACAACTCTTTGTTTATGTTGGCAAAAAGCTGATTATTAAGACTCAGTTTTCAAAACACATCACTTTGATGTAAACAGGTTCAAAACCAATAGGGTGTGCAGACAATATTAAAAGTCACCTTGGGGTTCCTTTAAAATAGTTTTTGGACTGAAAGTTTTATTAAAAAGGGAAGAGTTAGCCACACTCAGTCATTCAAAAAATGTCTATCCTCACAATTCTTAGAAAATGATGGGAGATGATGGTAATGCAAACTCAGATAAAGTCCCAAGTTTTCAAAAAGATAAAAAAAATGGGGAAAGTTTTAAATACCTGTGACTTTTAATTTCATATGGAGTCCTTGGTGCTTTCTCAGCTGAGTGAGCACCCGTTACTTGTCCCAGCTTCTGCCAACCTAGCAGTTCGAAAGCATGTAAAAATGTAAGTAGAAAAATAGGGACCATTTTGGTGGGAAGGTAACAGCATTCCGTGCACCTTCGGCATTTAGTCATCCTAGCCACATGACCATGGAGATATCTTCAGACAGCTGGCTCTTCAGCTTTGTAATGGAAATGAGCACCCCCCCAGGGCTGGAAATGACTAGCATGTATGTGTGAGGGAAACTTTTACCTTACTAATTATTTGATTGTTTGTCTGAAGTGGTAATTTCTTGACTGGGTTACTATTTACTGTTTGATTGTTGGTGTGGTATAAATCCTGGTGTTAACCCCTGTTTATCTGAGTGTTTATTGTTTGCAAAGAGGTGTTTTGGTCTTTTTGATTCTCTCTTTTGAATGAGAACTGGGTGGTCTCAGCTGAGATGTTTTCTTAGGTTTGAGTTCTGCCCAGGATTCAAGTTTATTTGACTGATGTGTTAATAGCAGCTCTTCCTTTCAATTCATCAAGGTCATTCTCTCTTCCCATTATAGTACAAGCAGTCTCACTGAAGAACCACAGTTGGGGCTGCCTCAGGAAGACACCACATCACATCACATTGCAATTATACTGCTGGCTTCTCTGTTGACTTTTTATTTATTTATATTCCTTTACCAATAACTCAAGGCAGCAAAGATATCCAACAAACCTTCCTCTTCCTCTTTTCTTCACAACAACCACCTTATCAGGTGAGTTGGGCTGAGAGAGAGTGACTGATCCAAGGTCACTCTTTCAAGGCTGAGGCAAGACTTGAACACACACTCTTGCTTTCTAGCCTGGTGCCTTAACTACTAGATCAGGGCTCTGCAACCTTAAACACTCAAAAAGTCATTTGGATCCGTTTCCCACAGAAAAGAAAACACCGGGAGCCACAAAACCTGGGTGGGTGTGGCCAACTCAATGTCACTCTCACCCAGTCACATGACACACACACCCTCCACGCCTGCCCATGTTTTGTGGCTCCTGGTGTTTTCTGTGAGGAATGGGTATCTCTTTCCCCCCCCCCCCTCATTTATGTTTTTTGTGTTTTACCTTCTCAGGCCAGGCAAGGAGTGACTGGGAGGGGAGGGTGAGGGGCAGAATGGTAGGATCACCCAACAGGGACCCACAGCAGAGGGCCCAAAGAGCCGCATGTTGCTCCAGAGCCGCGGGTTGCTGACACCCACACTAGATCAAACTGGTTCTGATTCTCAGAAGCCTGTTGTTTATTTATTTTATTTTATTTGGTTTGTCAATTGCTTACAAGATAATAGGTATAAGTAAAAATATAGTTATGAATACATGGATACATATAAGAAAAATAAAAGAAACAATAGGACAGGGACGATAGGCACGTTGGTGCGCTTCTGCACGCCCCCTTTGTTGTGAAACAATCCTGTGAACATTACATGACCATGGGACTCAGTGATGGTTGTAAATGCAAGAATCAGCCATAAAGTTATTTTTGGGCACAATTGTAACTCTGAACAGCCACTAAACAGGGCAATAGTTAAGTGAGAGCTACCTCTATGTACTAACTATTATGCAGACCAGTAAAAAGTAAATAGGCAGCAAAGCCACAGAAGGCTATTATCTCGAGCGGAGAGAGTGGAAAAGGCAGTGTGGTTCAGAGAAAAGAAACTGAATAGAATAGAAAGATTTGCTACATATTTCATTTTTGTGTTTTAATAGAAAAAATAATTAGGGCTGTTTTGCTGTGTGTCCTATTTTTTACCTTTAGACGGGATAACTTAACTTACTGATCTAAATTTATTTTGTTGGTACAGTTTCCTAACTATCCTCATTATGGCACATTATTGTCATCAGGCTAAAGTAAGCCAGGAAACAGAGCTTAAGGCTAGATCAAGGTTTGGTGATCTGCCAAGCTGAAAATAGCTTTTAACAGGCTTTTAATCTATTTCATAGGTTATTGTCCCCAGGAGGGCTGTTAAGAGACTGCAGATAAGGGGAAAATATAAGAACAAAAGGTTACCTTTCCACTTACAATTCAGCCACTGATGGTTGGGAATGCAACAGAGGTATACCAATAACAATATCCTTATAGGATATAGGAGGTTTTTAAAATATGCTTTTAAAATCATTTTTATATGCATTTATAAATTATTATGTATTTGTGCTGCTCTGGGTTGATTTTATCCTTGGCTCATGAAAATATTTTAAAGCAGGAATGAGCTGAGTTTGATGCTGATTTTTTTTATTGTTATGAGTTTATCAACAGAACATATGTTGCTACTTTAACCAGGTTGAAATATATGGGTATAATTATGAATATGCAAAAAGAAAAATGAAATACTCTTGTTTTATTTCAAAACCAAACAGGCAAAAAGATATTTTCAAATCGTTCTTATCCATGGTTAATAGGTAAAAGCAGTGGTAGCTAATCAGGGATTCATGTCTGATTATTCTGAGAGAAAAAATATGCCAGAAATGATGGATTCAATCCAGAAAATGCATGAAAGAAGTAAAAATATGTGCCTTTCCCCTTTCTTTTTTTCAGACTTTAAAGGATAGGTTAATAGGTCATAGGCCACGGGTGTCAAACTCACTGCATTATGTTGCCGTCATGTGACATTTTGCTACATTTTTCCCCTTCGCAGAGCTGGGGTGGGTGCGGCCTGCACTGACGTATCTGGCCCACGTGCTGCCACTTTGACAATCCTGTCATAGGCAAATGTGACAATCCTGTCATAGGCAAATGTGATAAGGATACAGCAGTTTCAGCATTTAGCTTATAACTTTAAACTGGTATCCACACTTAGTGGGCAGCACAATGGTGCAGTGGTAAGATGCTGGGCTTGTTGGCTTGAAAGCCAACAGCCTGGGTTCAAGATCCAAACATCATGCAATGGGATGGGTGAGTACCCATCTTTGCCTAACTTCTGCCCACCTAGCAGTTTGAAAGCATGAAAACAGAGAAATAGGTACCGCTTCAGTGGAAAGGTAGCAGTGCTCCATGACATCATGATGGCCACCATGTCTTTGAACAGTGCTAGCTCCATGGCCTTGAAACCATAATAACCATCTGCAAGAACTTCTTTCCTTTCCCGTCCACACTTAATAGAGAATGAGTTCAGTTCTTCCCCTTAGTTTGTCTATGGAGGTTCTCAGTCATCCAGGCCATGGTTGTCCTAAAGGTGCTTTTTCAAGAGCTAACTAAACTTTCTTTGTTTTTCCTTGAAGATGTTTCATTTCTCATCCAAGAAGCTTCTTCATCTCTGACTGGGCTTCTTCAGCTCCTTCCATTCCCCACCTCCCAGTCAGAGCTGGAAAAGCTTCTTGGATGAGAAGTAAAACATCTTCAAAGAAAAACCAGAAAGTCCAGTTGCCTCTTGAAAAAGCATCTTTGGGATTCCCACTGGATTGCTTTTTGTTGCAGGTAAAATCTCTGCAATTAGAAAATGAAGAAATTAGCATGAGAAGTATGTAATTTTATAGAGTTGTTTGGGTGGGAGGTATCCAGTGGGGTGGGAGTATCCAGAGCTTGCTCTGAGGGTGATTTGGGCAGAGTCTTTGGAGAATTGAAGAGTTGGTCTGTCTTATGTCTGGATCTAATGTTATTACAATCTTTGGAGGTGCAAAGGATCCTGGTCTTGAAATCGCAAGGGAGATCACAAAATTTCAATGAGTTTAGTTGATTTTTAAAAATTTCTCCTTCATATTAAGAAAAGTCTAGATATTTAGGACTCATCCTGAACTAACTTCCTTGTTTTTCATCATTGTTTATTGAAAGGGTGTGGGGTGGAACACAGCTTCAAAGTTTTTCCAACTGTGAAAATCTCATCTGTTAATTCCCATCTCAGAGCCATGTGCCTCTCAGTCAAAGTCAGGTGTTTCAATCTCCTGACCTATGAAGTCATGGTATCTGGTCTTGATAAAAAATTTGCTGTTGTTGTTTTTTGGAGGGGAACTTCTGTACAGAGTCTAGTGTTAGGTATTTGGAATTTGGCCATTCTTGAGGTATCTCTGCTATTATTATTAATAAACTCCTAGCAGATTATAAAATAGTAGCTGGATACCTGTTTTTTGTGATGAAACTATGTGATCGGGCTATGCAGGAGAAATTCGGTTCACAATCCCTCAGTGGTGGTTGGTGATTGAAACACATAAGGGAATATCGCTCCCGCTGCCTTGGGTCTGAAAGCAGGTGGAAGGCATAGACATTTTGGTGAGGTACTGACATTTAGTACTGAAGAAGTCCCAGGCTACTCCTGATTGAAGGAGTGAAACGTCTGCCAGTTTGAAATGAGGTAACAGAATGTGAGGCAACTGGCAGTTGGAACAGAGTTCTTTTCAGGTGGGGAGAGGGAGTAGAATGTCTAACTACTTAGTATCAGAGCATGTTAATCAGTGGTGGGATTCAAAAAATTTTTACTACCAGTTCTCTGGGCATGGCTTGGTGGGCATGGCAGGGGAAGGATACTGTAAAATCTCTAGTCAGAGGTGGTATTTGCCAGTTCTCCGAACTACTCAAAATTTCCACTACTGCTTCTCCAGAACTGGTCAGAACCTGCTGAATACCACCTCTGATGTTAATAGAAGGCAACTGGCAGCTGGAACAGAGTTCTTTTCAGGTGGGGAGGGGAATAGAACTCCTTAGCATCAGAACATGTTAATTATTGTATAAGAAATATTAATGATCTGATAGTCATTTAGAAAAATCCTTTCTTAGTGAGCACCTGGAAACCAAGAGGAACATACATGCCAAATTTCAAGTTTGTAAGCTTTACAGTTCTGGAAATTTCATGATGAGTGAGTGGTACTTGGTTTATATATATATATATAGATTTGGGTCATATTATCTTGCTTGTATGTATACTTTTTGTGTTACTTTTTAAACTTTGTTTGAGCTAATAATAAATGTTAAAATTCCTTAATTTACTAGATTATTCATTGTCTCTGAATCCAAAATAGCCAATTTCCTGGGCATCTGATCACTGCCCTGACACTTGGTGAAACAGGGCCATGGATCCATTACTCAAATTTTTAATTGCTTCTGCTGCTGGGAGATAAGAACTGATCCTCATCTGTTTTTCTGCCTTGTTAGATGTATAGGTTCCAGAAACAATGCAGAGGCTGGACCAGGTTCTTTTCTTGCCCTTGGGTGGCATTTGACGGGGAAGGTGTTGGGTTAACTCACAAGTGATAAAACCTGTTGCTGTCAGCAGCTGCTGGCATGTCTTGGTTCTGACTGAGAACTACATAATTTTCCACATGTAAGGATATTTGCATGTGAAAAAAGATTACAAATGTACAAATCTCAAAAGAGATTTTATCAATAGAGAGAGGGCATTGCTGAAGCTCCAGGTAAGGTGAGCTCATCCTCTCTACAAATAGTAAAAACAAGACAGTCATGTAATTAGCACTGACTAATACAAAAGTATTTCAGGAAAAGTTTGAGTAAGAGGATCTCTGATTAAAGTAAAATCATCACAAAACTAAACTCATCAAAATGATTCAGTGTAGACCATGGTTTCAGATATCTATAACATTAGTTTTACTGCAAATCCTCTGATGAATTTTCTATTTCCATAGGTATATTTTTTTAATTGGCTGTGAAAAAGCTATAGGCCCATCACAACTAGCTCTTCTTAGTACCAGTTATACTGGGTTATATTGAGGATAAGAGTGGATTTTTTGTAGATTGAACATCTTGAATGAGAGAAAATTCTACAGGATCATAGTAGAAAATGTGCATGAATAATATAATTATATACGGGTAGTCCTCAAACACAATCGAGCTCAAAATTTCTGTTGCTAAACAAGACAGTTGTTAACTGGATTTTGCCCCATTTTACCATTTTCCTTGCCACAGTTGTTAAGTTAGTAATACAGTTATTAGTAATGAAGTTATTAAGTGAATCTGGTTTCGCATTGACTTTGCTTGTTAGAAAATCACAAAAGGTGACAACATGACCCAAGGACACCACAACTGTCATAAATATGATCCAGTTGCCAAGCATCTGAATTTTGATTACAATCATTGTAAGTGTGACAAGTGGTCATAAATCACCTTTTTCAGTGCTGTTGTAATTTTGAATGGTCATTAAACGAAATGCTGTAAGCAAGGACTATCTAGTAGTTATTCATTGTGAAGTGATAGATTTGGGTGTATCTGTGTATAGGTGGGGCAAAGATTTTCATGTGGCTCTTGTGTTCCTAATTCTGCTAACTCTTAAAACTTGCTGTGAGAAAAGGGTTTTTAAAATAAGCTTTTTAAATCTCAGTGTCTGGTGTAACAGGGTTCAAAATATAAATTGGTGGACGTGAGAATCCATATTCCACTGTTTCTTTTCCACCCTGGTCAGCTTGAGGAATGAAACCTGACTATTGATAAAAAAATAATAATTGCACAGGGCATATGTGTAAAATTTATAATGAGTGCACAACTATGATGAGAAAAGATGACTGATCCTGGCCAATGTGATAATACCAGATATTAATATAATCTAGATTAGTAGTGGGCTCCTATTGATTTGGAAGATAAAAGGCTGCTACAAACAGGTAGAGAATGTTGTTTTGTTTTTCTTTTAAAAAAAAACATGAAAGTTGGGCTTTAAAACCTAAATCTTCCTTATCCTGGAAAAGTAGATGAAAGAGCTTGAAGAGGATGGAAGCTTTGTCTGATCTGCTAGAGTTATTTTGGTTTCTCTCCTTCCATGAAAAGGCAAAGCTGTAGGATGGGAGCATTTATGAGGAATTGGTGTGGAGAAAGGGCATAAGAATAGAAAGAGCCTGCTGGAAACTTCTGCAAAGTTATTTTCAAAGTTTTCTTTTTTCTTTCATCTTCAAAATTGAAGTGGCTTATCAAACTCAGTGGCGTCTGAAATCGGATTTCCTTATCCCAGAATGTATGTCACCCTTTGGTTCACCACCAAAGAGCGCTCAGCTGAAAAGAATAAGATAGTAGGCTGGGTAGGTTGGTGTGTTGGTGCTGTTGATTTTGCAGCACTGATTTAAGCAATATAAAAAATACCAAACGTTCAGAGTTCCCAAGCATTTTGCATTAAGCTCCTGCTGAAAAGTCTTCAAAGGGTCAAGCGGCACAGAAGCAGCTGCCAAAACGAAGCCTTCCCCGTTGCCTTTGTCTGCCTTTGTCCAACCCATGGAGAGAAGGGAGGAGACTGTGGGGGGAGGGGGGAGGGTAGGCAAATGGCCAATTTGAGGAGAAAATGAGTGCCAGATGGCTTGCAAAAACTGGATGCATCTATTCCCCAGCAAACAATCAGGAAAGTCATTTGATAATGACAGCAAATAACAACAGGGGATTGCGTTTAGCTGAGCTTCTCTCATTGTTTTAAGTCTTTTGTCTACTTTTACACCAGTTCAGTGGTGCTGTCACTGAAGGTCACTCTTCAGGAAAGTCCCTAATTAAGATTTCTGCCTGCAGCAAATTGTAAGAAGTATCATAAATCACACTGGAGCAGCCCAGCTACCAATCGTTGACTATCCTGAGTCATGTGATAGGAGCAAAATTAGACAGTTTTGTTGAGCTGAGCATCATTTGATACTGGGATTAAAAAGGCAGTACAAAATCACTGGGAGAAAAGAAGTCATCTTTGGAACTAAACAGAATTGTTTAAAATAAAAGTAATGAAAGATCATGGTTAAAGGATAAAGAAAATGGAAACTCAGAATCAAATCCCCACTGAGACCTAAAATTAACTTCCTGATTATCATTTAGCTTTCAGAAATTCAGATCAATACATTTCAGAATCACTATGAAAATCAGAAAGAGGGAAGATTAACTACAGTATATTCCCTTCCTTAAGTCCTTTCAAGAAAAATTAGGGATATATATGTAAACAGTGGCTGTTATCTTAATGTTTATTATCTCTTTATTTGTGAAAATCTTGTCCAACTTTTTATTAAACACAACCCAAATTTAATACAGCAAAACAAAACAAGGATACCATTTTAGGTTAAAATGACAAATTGTCACCAAAATAACATTACAACACTAAACAGCATAATAGCATGTTCAACCAAAAGTTCTTTAATCAACACCAAAGGTTAATCAGATTCAGACCCAATAAAAGGAATTGCTACTCCTCCTTTTAGCTATTATGATCATTCTTATGATTAGCCCAGTATGTAGATATAATGTCCATGTAGACTTTCCTATTGCTCAATTGCCATGTTTTTCTGGAAAGCCAGTAGTTATACAGGAGTGATGTCTCTAAATGGTGAAACTGATTTGAAACTGATTTCAAAAGAAGTGATGCCTATTTAGAACAATTCTGTCTAATTATATCAATCAAAATAGTAACTCTGCAACATGGGAAAATTTTACTAATCCACAACTCAGCTGTATTATTTAAATTCTTTTTAATTGTTACATTAGAAAAAAAATCACAAATCAAGTTAAAATAATGTTATTTCAAAAGTAGGATCCATAATTTTATCAGACTTGATTGAATTGCCATTCATAATGGCAGTCCTGAAATACAACCATAACTGAGCCCACAACCACATAACAATCTGATCTTGCTATCTTTTTTGCAGTGGTTGTTAAGCAAACTGATTACTTGCTATCGGATGGATTTTGCCAGACCCAGAAGTAAATGCCTGTTTCCTTCAAAAATATCATGTGACCATAGGATGCTGTAAACAGTCATAAATGCAATTGGTTGCCAAGCGACAAAATGCAGTCATGTGACTACGAAGGGGCAGAGGCCAGAACTTTAAACCAGATCATAAATAGCTTTTTCAGAGTCCATTGTAAATTTGAATAGCTACTAAGAATCCAGTTATAAGTTGAGGATGACCTATATTGTAAAGGGCAAGCTAAGTAAATAAATTATCAGAAAGAAAAGAAAAATAACAACTTCTCTGTAGAAATTTGGATTGGCTGTCTTATCTACTGGCAACAGTATGTCTCATTTTGCTAGTCCAGTTGAACACACTTTGGCTGGTTTTACATTTGTTTCCCAAATGTAACCTAACAAATTAACTTCCCTCTAACCTGGGAGTGTCTAACTCAAGGCCCGCGGGTCAGATCTGGCCCCAGGGTGCTTAAATCTGGCCTGTTGGGCTGGCATGGAAATAGCAAAGGACCAACCCATGGTGCCTCTGCTAGTGAAAACAGGATGCAGGAGAGCGCATGCAGCCTCCCCATGCCCCATTTTCACTAGCAGATCAGTGGTGGGATTCAAATTGTTTTACTATCGGTTTGGTGGGCGTGGCTTGGTGGGCATGCTTTGCCTAATGCCGGCATGGAGCTTTCCCCACACCAGCTGAAACCTGCAGTGCCAATCAGCTGAGAGATAAAGAAGAGAAAAGCGCAGGGGTGAGTGAGAAGGCTGATCCTGTGCTTTTCTCTTAGTTTTCCTCTCAGCTGATTGTGAAGGTTTTTTTTCCCTCCTCTCAGCTGGTTGTTGGCTTTTTTTTTACTACCGGTTCAGTTGGACCAGTCCGAACTGGTAGCATACCATCACTGTGGCAGATGCTGCAGATCCTGTCTATACCACCACCACCACCACCACCCCGGCTGGCCTGCAGAGAAGAACTACAATGCTGATCTGGCCCTCAAAGAAATCCAGCCCTGCTCTAACCTAACAAATTAACTTCCTTTCAGCTTTGGCCCTTCAGTAAATAGGAAGTCTGCAGGGAATTAGGGAGGTGATTCATGTGATGAAATGAAGAATACTATAAGTGACAGAGAGGTCATTTCCCCATATTTCTTACAATAGGAATCTAAAGCATTGAATCTGTTGGATTCCTCTTTGTTTGGTTTTAGCCAGAGAATTTTCATCTACCACAGAACTGTGATATTGTTAGAATAATGACTGCAGAGTGTCCTGAACTCTGTGTAAAATCAAGAGGAAAGACTCTTGGTTCAGCTTTCTATGCTTTGCAAGACTTCTAACAAAAGCTTGAAGGTTATTAACTTTTTTTTAATCTTCAAAAGGGTTGAGAAAAACACAGCTCATCCCAATTCAGATGGGAAGGTTTGATCTATCACTGATTTTATGAAGTTTCAAAGTGTAAGAATCAGAATAGTCTTGTGTTACTAGCTGTTTGTTTGTCTAACTTTTATGCCATCTCACTGAAGAAACTCTAGGAGGTGTATCAAATATTAAAACAATAAATAAAGACCATAAATTTAAAATTCAGTTAAAAGTCAGACTGTCCACATCACTTGTCATGGCATAGCTCAATGCTGCAAAATGGTATGTTTTGTACACTTCTACCCCTACATATCCTTTTGATGTCCTTTTGGTTTACTTTGATGTAGCATGTCTTGCACAGCTTTTAAAATTCAAAGTCTGTGTTCTTTTCATAGCAGAAAATGAAGATTATTCTATGTTCCCTTGCTATAAATAAAGCAATAAAAGAAAGACAAATACAGTATGTGAAATGGCAGGGATAGGGCATTTGTGTTCTTTCTTCTTTGAACTCTTTTGCAGGATTCATAGGCTTAATTTTTGGAGAGGAACGATCATAAAGATTTATTATCATAGAGCATAGATATTTGAAAAGAATCATATTCCATAATTTCCTTATTTCCTATTTCTGGTACTTCACAGGCTGCCTTCCCCTCTGTTATCAAGAGAAAATCAAAAACAAAAGAAACAATAATGTGTGCTTAGTTTTTGTTTACTTTTTTGGCCAAGTAGATTTGATAAAATGTAAATAATGTGATTACATTGTTTAGTCATATTGTATTATCATTCAGTAATAATAGAGTTATATCTGAATGAATTCAGAAGTTTGTTATTCTTTCTTCTTAAGAGATACAACAAAGTTCTTCTATGATTCCTTAATCTTTCCTTCTTTTGGATAGCATATAAATTTATTAAATAAATGGCAGAATAGAGAAGGACAAATAAAACAAATGTAGGGCAGAAACAGTGAAACAAGAAGGCTTGTTAATTTTTAGCGAAAACTCAGTAGAATAGAATATTTGTAGCCTAGGGTCAAACTGTGAGGTCCTTGGTGGTCTCTGAGCTTGGTTGGTTTTCTTGCAGATATTTCATTACCCAAGCAGGAAACATAATCATATGAGGGAAAGCCACTTGCATGTAAACAGAGCTCAAACCACAATCCCTTCTAGCATTGATGATTAATAAAATATATTCTGGATTGTTATTACCTCTTCTCTGAAAACTCTAACCATATCCCACCATGACAAAAATAAAAAATAAAAAGTATGGGTATAACTGTGAAAGAGAACCACACTGATTCCTCAAAGGATTAAAAAGCAAAGCAGCATTGCAGGGCTGCAATATGTCAATTATTTCAATGTGCAAGTTCAATTCTGTCCAGCTGCCTCCAGTATAAATTTAAAATCATGTCCCTTTACTTCTTACATTTCCTTCTATTAGGTGGGAAAGAAGGGAAAGGAACCAGGCTTTGGTTTTAGAACATTAAGTGTTCTTTTTCAATGCTTTAGACTTAATTAAAAAGAGAATTTATTTTGCTAAGTTTAAGTGGAGCATTTATCACTGCAAGCTGTCTGAACCAGGAAGAAGTTAGAGTTGTAACCTTGTGAGTTAAAAGGCACCCCAGTTGTCAGTAGCAACAAGGCAAAGATCACAAAGCATTTTGCAGGGCACTTTAATGCAGTGGTAGATCCATGGGAGAAAAACTATGGCAAGCTTTGTGACATGTTCCTCTGAGCAAGAAGAAAGGTCATCAATTTCTGCCTCCCCCATTAGGAAATCTTCACTGATACAAGATATTTAAGTGGGGTGATATTTCAAAGTAGATTAAGAGTTTGCACACAAAATATAATTAGTATTTCTGCAGTGAAAAGGAAGTTATCCCATAAACACAAACATTTACCTATGACTTTTTTTAAAAAAAAAAAAATCACTTTTCAAATACATCATCAAGTACTCATCCCCTCCTGTTTCCAACCACCTCCTCCCTCCCTCTATGAGAATATAGCCTGCACACGAGAGATAATATTGTCCTGGGAAACATCCAGTGGATTAATACATTGTGACTGAAACTATGAGAAATTGTGCTGCTGTTCAAAAATTGTGCTTTTTGTCTATATGTCATCTTTGGAACAATATGCTAAACACACTTGGTATGGACATAGATTTACTGGTGTCTTTGCAACTGGCTCTGGAATATGTTTCATAGTGGTTTCATTCCTTCATTCCACTTACATTGAAATTTTCCATGTCTTAATGAAGACTTGTTATCTTATTCAACCTCCTTCAATTATTTGTCAAGATTCCGGCAGTTGCCCTAATTAAATCATGAGCCTCGAGTCAAAAAATATATATGCATCTTTTAGAGGTCCCATATTCTATCAACTGTTTTTTTTTTAAAATGGCTGAAGCATGATTGCAAAAGGATCTGGATTAGCATGAATGGGTCATCAAAAGTGTATGACAAGGACTTTGGGTCAAAAAATGATTGCAAGTTCTGCATTTGGAAATACTAATTCTGAGTGTATGCTCAGAGAAATCATTGAAAATTTAGTCTAAAATATTGTTGACATTAACTAGGTGGATTAAGTGAGGTCTAGATAAGATTGAGCTTCACTAGTTATGACTCTGCAACACTTTCTAACTGAACTATTTATACACCTGTTGCTTGGATGTTGATGAGGAAAAATAAGTCACTAGATATTCTACTAAAATCCATACACAGTGTAGGGTTTGCTTTCGAGAGACAATTATATTGAACTATTACCAGCCATGAGAGAGTCCACCGAACCTGCTAATAAAATGAAATTGTCATAGAAAAAAAAATGCTGCCAGGTTTCCTAAATTTAAACTATAACAGATTTAACAGATAATCAGAGTTGGAAGGGACCTTGTAGGTCATCTAGTCCAACCCCCCGCCCAAGCGGGAGACCCTACACCATTTCTGACAAAAGGCAGTCCAATCTCTTCTTGAAAGTCTCAAGTGGTGGTGCTCCCACAACTTCTGAGGGCAAGCTGTTCCATTGGTTGATTGTTCTCACTGTCAGAAAGTTTCTCCTTATTTCCAGGTTAAATCTCTCCTTGTTCAGTTTCCATCCATTATACTTTGTCTGGCCTACAGGCGCTTTAGAAAATAGCTTGACCCCTTCCTCTCTGTGGCAGCCCCTCAAATATTGGAAGACCGCTATCATGTCTCCCCTGGTCCTTCTCTTTACTAGACTAGTCATGCCCAGTTCCTCCAACCTTACATAGTATGTTTTAGCCTCCAGTCCCCTAATCATCCTGGTTGCTCTTTTCTGTACTTTTTCTAGAGTCTCAACATCTTTTTTATAATGTGGTGAACAAAACTGGATGCAGTACTCTAGGTGTGGTCTTACTAAGGCTTTATAGAGTGGTGTTAGTACTTCCCTTGATCTTGATTGTATCCCTCTGTTAATACAATTTAGGATTGCATTAGCTTTTTTGGCGGCGGCTGCACACTGCTGGCTCATATTTAGCTGATTGTCCACTAAGACTCCAAGATCCCTCTCACAGTTACTGCTATTGAGCCTGGTTTCACCCAGTCTATATGTGTACTTTTGGTTTTTCTTGTCTAAGTGTAGGACTTTACTTTTCTCTACATTGAATTTCATTTTGTTAGATATGGCCCAGTGTTCTAGTCCTATCTTCTTGGGTGTTAGCTATTCCTGCCAGCTTAGTATCATCTGCAAATTTGGTAAGTTCCCCTTCTATTCACTCATCTAAGTCGTTAACGAAGATATTGAAGAGTACTGGGCCTAAGACGGAACCTTGTGGCACCCCACTGCTTACTTCCCTCCATGTAGACTTAGACCCATTAAGGACTACTCATTGAGTATGGTTTGCCAGCCAGTTGCGGGTCCATCTAGTGGTGGTACTATCTATTCCACTTTTTTCTAGCGTACTAAGAAGTAGGTTGTGGTCTGCTTTGTCAAATGCCTTGCTGAAATCTAAATATATTATGTCCACAGTATTTTGCTGGTCTACTAATTTAGTCACTGTGTTGAAGAATGAAATAAGATTGGTTTGGCATAATCTGTTTTTAACAAACCCGGTCTGACTGCTAGTTATTACTTTACTTGTTTCTAGATTTTGGCAGATCTGTTTTTTTATTATCTTTTCCAGTATCTTCCTGGGTATTGATGTTAGGCTGATTGGTCTATAGTTTCCTGGGTCTGTTTTTTTTTTTTTTTCCATTTTTTTGAAGATGGGAACCACATCAGCTCTTTTCCAGTCCTCTGGTAGTTCCCCGGTACTCCAGGATTTTTGAAAGATGTGGTACAGTGGTTCTGAGATGGCCTCTGCCAGCTCCTTTAAAACTCAATCCATCAAATAATATCCTATTTGGTAGCTGGGAAATATTGTCCTGACCATGATTATTGTTCAAACTATAACCCCCAACTCACTGCAGAGGGTTATTGTTATGGGGAAAGTAGAAGATAAGAATATTAGACATACTACCCACCTTGACTCTGTGTGTGTGTAAGAGAGAGAGAGAGGGAGGGAGGGAGGGATTTTTATCTGCTATCAAGTTATTTTCCAATTCATGGTTCCACATAGAAAGATTTTCTCAATGCCAATTTGTCCCTAACCTGATCTTTCATATCTTCCAATGATCACCACTTTATCTAAATCCATCCACAAAACCACATTTTGGGTGCTTGGCAACCAACCTACATTCACAGCCTTTTACAGTGTGTTCGAAGGAAAATCCATCTGGTTCAATTCCAAGCTGGTTAAAAGATGATGGAAATAACATGGAGGCTGATTGGAAAGAAAGTTTATTGATAAGCAGAACCGGCCTGTGGTTCTGAGGTAGCTGACAAAATGGAGTTGAGAGTGGGTGGATTTTATACCTTCTGGATTCCTATGGGGTCATATAGGGATCATGGTTGACCCTATAGGCCAAAGTGGAAATGTAAATCCTAGGTGTTTGTCTGAGCTAATCTTGTCAACCTTTGGCTTGTTGGTTATCTGAAGTTTCTGTCTGATCCAATGTTTCTGAATGGATTACTAAATCTGCATTTCTAAAAGCTAGCCTCCTCAGTTTCTGCTTGGGGAAAAAGACTGGAGCTGGTTTCTGTCTCCCTTAATATTTTTTCCCATTTCTTCTTTAGGGGAAATATTCTATCCTGCCTTTTAATATTCCCCAAAATATTTCATTCTCCTGGAGGGTGGGTGGGTGCTGACTTTCTACAAGTATTCCATTATCACCTTATGGCATTTTATGACATTTTTGCTAAAAACTGGCATTTACTTCCAGTTTTAGCCAACATTTTCCCACAATTAGTTCACTTAATGACTGCTGTGTCTGGTTAACAATTGTCATATTTACTTAACAACTTCCATTAAAAAATCTTGTAAAATTGAGTGGGTCACTTGGGTGACCTGCTTTACAACTATCATGACTTATAACCGTAATGGGCAGGCTCCATTACAGTTGTAAGTCCAGGACTATGTGTAATAATAAAATAACGAAAAGTGTTACCTAGTCAATTTTTACAAAAGATGAAGGGGAAAGTAGATAAAGATAAAATCTGACAATGGTTTGTAACTGGAATTTTAAAAAAAAGAAACCGGAAGCTTAAAGAACAAGCTATTCAAATAAATGCAATCAAGGTCAGAACTAAAAAATCATCAAATTGTGTGCAAAAAAGCAGAGAAACAATTGATCATATACCCAGCTCATGCAAAAAATATCACACAAACTGATTATAAACAACAATGTAACACACTCACCAGAAGTATAACTCCCAAAAGCATGTATGATCATGTTCCAACCCTTCCCTTCCCCACATTTATATGACCCAGTCTGGCCACTTGGTATTCAGCCCATAGTCATAGCAGTTTTGCAGTATCCCATGGTAACATGATTGCAATTTATGACATTTTTTCCCAAAAAACAGCATTTATTTTCCATTTTTGGCAAAAACACCCCATAGAAAACAATGGGTTTGCTTAATGACCATGGCATTCATTTAAATTAAGACATTAACTGAAAGTCTATGGAGATTCTCAATCATCCAGGTCATGGTTGTTATGTTGTGTTGTTACAGGCTGAGATCCTCCTGAGCTTTCCCGATATTCCTGTAATGTATAGAATAGCAACATTGCTTTCTTTAGTGTTCTCTTCATTGTTATGGAGAAGCTCCTGATAGGTCTTTTATGAGATTTGAGGAAGGGCCATTTGTATAGTCATACATTCTGAAGGCTTCCTAGATATGTTTTAGTTCTTTTTCTACCCATTGTTTCTGGTAGGCAGGCCTTCAGCTCGGTGGTGTAGGGTTCTGATGATTCCCCTTTTGTGTTTCAGTGAGTGGTGGGAATCCAAATGTAAATACTGATTTGTGTGTGGGGGGTTTTCTATAAACTTCAATGTTAAGGCTTCTGTCTTCAAAGAAAAAATGAAGTCCAGTTGCCTCTTGAAAAAGCACCTTTGGGTATAGATTAACAGAACAATTATGGTGTGATTTGCTTAATGACTGCTTCAGAAACAGATAGGAAAATTGGGGACCCACTTTATAACTGACTTAGGACTATAATGGACTATTATGTAAATTCATAACATGTGCAAAGGTTTAATTCCTCAGATATCCCCATACTGAATTCTTCTCTAGATCATATGGTCAAGAAAATGTAATATATCATAATTTTCCACAGAAACTGTTTTTTTTTTCCAATCTACACAGAGATATCTTAAAACAACCCATCTGTCTGAACTTCAACTCCTGCTGAGATTTGTGGTAGCTGAATCACAAAATTTCAAGAGAGTTTCAGTGAGAGAAAACTGCTTATAGAAATACCATTTTTTCATAATGAATTTTTTATGTTATTTTTGTTCTTATTTGCTAAAATAGGCACCTGTATGATGAAACAATTTTCTTTATGCTTTAAATTTTTATTTCTTAACAACATTAGGTCTAACATTAAGACTGGTTCAATTACATCATCAGCTCATCTTTATACAAGGCTTGGGTGGCCGAATACACATATTCATAAAAAAACAATAGATCCCATCTTCTGTTGCTGCTTAATCCACTATCTATTGTCACCTAATAGGAAGAGATAATGAATACCAACTGGTGAATGAGAGGTGGTATTCAGCAGGTTCTGACCATTCTGGAAAACGGTAGCGGAAATTTTGAGTAGTTTGGAGAACTGGCAAATACCACCTCTGACTGGCCCCACCCGCATCTATTATCTGCCTCCCAAGCCCCAGCTGATCGGCCTGGTCTTCTTTTGTTGCCTTGCACAGGAGAATGGAGCTGGAAATCAGGTTAGTGGGCTGAGGAGGGAATGGAACTTTGCAGTAACATTCCCCCTGGATTGGGGAAGGAATGGAGATGTTACAGTATCCTTCCCCTGCCATGCCCACCAAGCCATGCCCACCAAGCCACACCATGCCCACCAAGCAATGCCCACAGTAAAATAGTTGAATCCCACCACTGGGGTGGATAGTAACAGCTGCCTTCCTCTCCAGCTTGAGGATGTCCTGGAATTATCTTACCTTGGTCAAAAGAAATTTTGTGGAGTAGATGCCACAGTGTTCTAAATCCCAGATTAACTTTTTTTACATTCTTGCTCCATAAGAAGGAGCCTTAACCACGATTTGTTTCATGATAACTGTATCAGGCCACACTTGGAAAACTGCATCCAGTTCTGGTTACTACAAGACAAAAAAGATGTTGAGATTCTGGAAAGTTTGCAAGAGAAGAGCAACAAAGATGATCATGGGTCTGGTCTGGATGCTATATTGTATGATGAATGGTTGAGGGCGCTAGGCATGTGAGCTGGTAGATGAGCTGTGATGGCACAATGGTTAGAATGAAGTAATGCAGTCTACTTCTGTTGACTGCCAGCTACCTGAAATTTGGCAGTTCAAATCCCACCAGGCTCAAGGTTGACTCAGCCTTCCATCCTTCCAAGGTGAGTAAAATGAGGATCCAGATTGTTGGGGACAATATGCTAAGTCTGTATACCACTTAAGAGGACTGTAAAGCATTGTAAAGTGGTATATAAATCTAACTGCTATTGCTATGTCTATACCAGAGTGAGCTATTAATTTTCCTAAGAGGTCACATGAGAAACTGGGACTTTGTGGAGGGCCAATATCCTACCTCCTCCTGCTGGCACTACCAATGCTCCACCCTCCATTTCCAACACCATACTTCTGATGCCTCATCAATACCCTGCCTGTCCCTGCGGACATCCTAGCCCCATCGCCGATGTTGCAGGTCAGTTTGAAACCACCTATGAGATTCTCCCAGTTCGGACCAGTTCAGGTGAACCTCTTGTTCCAATGATCAGCTGGCTCTGAACCAGTTTACTCTGACGAGCATGTGGGCCCTCCCACCCACCCCGCTCTTTCCTGTGCTTTATGTCTTTTTGTTAGAGCACAGCTGATTCGCGTGACAGAGTAGTTTTCCGTGCTTCAGCTGTTTTCTTCAGCTGCATTTGAAGTATTAGCTTTTTAAAACCGGTTGTTATACTAGTTGAATCAGCACCCCTGCCTACGAGACATAAAATGCCCAGGTCTAATGTATTCTATAAAAGAGAACGATTAAAGGGAAGATGATAACTGTCTTGCAGTACTTGAGGGACTGTCACTGAGAAGACAGGTGAGAATTAGGTGACTATTATCTACTGTCACCTAATAGGAAGGGATAATAGATAATGGAAGGGAGCAGGACAAGGAAGTACAGGTAATCCTCAACTTACAACTACAATTGAGCCAAAAGTTTCTGTTGTTAAGACAGACATTTGTTAAGTGACTTTTTCCCCATTTTATGATATTTCTTGCCACAGTTGTTAAGTGAATTATTGCAGTTATTAAGTTAGTCACACAGTTGTTAAGTGAAACTGGCTTCCCCATTGGCAGAAGGTCGCATGAACCTGAGACGTTGCAACCGGTCATAACTATGAGTCAGTTGTCAAGCATCCTCAAGTGACCATATGGTGAAAAATGGTCATAGGTCATTTTTTTCAGTGACTTCATTGTAATTTCAAATGGTTACTAAATGAACTGTTGAAAGCCAAGGTCTACCTGTTATGACTGGAAGCTTGTTAAAGAGAGATCCATACTAAAAGTAAGGATAATTTGATGATGAGAACAATTAATCAATCAATCAATTGAATAGCTTGCCACCAGAAGTTGTGAGTGCTCCATCACTGGAAGTTTTCAAAAATAGAGTAGAGCAGCCATTTCACTGGAATGGTGGAAGGTTCCAGCCTGAGCAACAGGTTGGACTATAAGATCTCTAGGTCCCTTCCAGCTCTTAAGTTCTATGCATGTAGAAGACTGCATATTCAATTTTCCAGAATTTTCTAATAGGATTTAAAATGTCTTGGAGTGGAGATCCCCTACCAGCCATCTTCAACAAAACTGGAGCAAATGGACCAATGCTTGGTATCCTAAACAGCATAGAAAGTAGACCACAGCTTATTGTCTTGATAGGAAACATCCCATTTCCAGTTCTTCCATATTTGCATCCCGCTTGCAAAAATTTTTTTGCTCCTGTTGAGTTATTTCACTAAAGAAAGAATAATTTATCATTTAAGGGAATGGGGGAAAGGTTACCTATTGTTCAGGTGTACCATCTACCAAGGATACATTTCCAATTATTCTGTTTCACAAGTACAGAGGAAATATCCCCTGTGTCCTCTCCAGGTTCAATGCATTACAAAGGTAGGAGTTAATTGAAAGAGCCGGCAACAACAGTTGTGCCCTAGAGCCTGTAAATGTCTTCTGGCTGACTATGTACTGTAGTAAACCATGTGTGTTTCTTTTTAAAAATGATGGACGGCATAGATGGGCGTCCGTCTGCCCCGGAGATCTTTCTCTGCGTGTCAAATCTTTTCTCTAAAAGTCTTCCATAGTGGGTTTTTAAAAAAAAAAAAAAAAAACCAAGAGAACTTGGCAAAATCAGTTTTAGGAATAAGAGAACAAGAAGCTAAAATTTCATCTCTAAAATGGGCATTGCACTCAGTAGCAGTCATGTGTGCGTGTGTGTGAGAGAGAGAGAGAGAGAAAGAGAGAGGGAGAGGGAGAATAGCAGAGAATTTGCACTGAAAACTGTTTTGATCCACCTTGCTAATTGCCTGGCAACAACCTCTCCTCCACCCTCCCACCCTCCAAAAAGAAGGCCTAGCACTGCATGATGAGTAGTTCTGCATCCATTAAACTGCTTCCCATTGTTGGTAATTGTTGCCATTTATATTTGGATAACAGTTCAAGCTGTAAAGCAAGCATTCATTGAACTAGAGAGAATATAAAAAGCAAACAGAAAATCTCTTTGAAACAAAAAAAAGAGGGTTAATGCAATGCTGAAATCTTCCTTGCCATTTCTCAGAAAAATTTCTTCCCCCCGCCTGCCGCCAGGATGTTTGAGAATTTTTTTCAAATTTCGCACAGGTCAACTTTGTTTTAGAACTTTATAGTTGAAAGTGGCAGGTGGAAGATTTGCTGATTTGGTGGTTCTCTTTCGCATACCTTACTGTCCCCTGAATCTGACTGCAATTCTAAGTCAAATCCCAAAAAACTTTGTACACGATGGGATTTAATGGAAATAAATCTGGGGAATCTTCAGATCACCTAGGAGATTATTTATAGGCAGGATATTCACACACACTCAATTCAACAGGATGCTTTTTACACATGGGATTGCATCCCATTTCTCTTTTCTTAGGAAAGAAATTACAATGGAGAGAAAAATTGCAGTAAACATTTTCTGGATATTACCACATGAAAATAGCCCGGTCAACACTTAACACCTCCAACTTGGTCATGAAGTTCTATAACTTTTCCGCATCCTTCAGAACTGTTGTGTAAATAAATTAATACAACTACACATGTTTTTTATTTCATTCCCTAGGTTGATGTATTTATCCCAAAGAAAGCCATTTCTTAATTTATAATATTCCCTTCAAAAAAAAAACGTATTTAATCCTTATGATGCCTACCTTCTCAGCTCATGAGACATACAACGAAAATCAAATCCTAGAGAGAAAGAGTGTGTGTGTGTATGTGTGTGTGTACATACATTGGCCCAAAGACCAAAAGGTGCTTTTTCCAAAAAGCAACTGGACATTCTTAGTTGTTGTTGTTTTTTAAAAAACAAGGAAGTCAAGTTGCCTTTTGGAAAAAGCACCTTTTGGACAACTATGACTTGGATGATTGAGAACCTCCATAGACATTGGCCAGAAGTTACATTCCAAATAGGAGAGGATCAAAATAATTGCTCATCGTTCTTCAAAATCAATTAAACTAATAACTAAGAATTAAATCTCAAAGGTGTTTTTCAAAAAGCAACTGAACTTTTTCATTGGGCATGTTGCTTCTCATCCAAGAAGCTTCTTCAGTTCTGATCAAAGCTCTGATCCTCTAGGCAGAGCCAAAGGATCTTTTTGGATGAGAAGTGAAAGGTCAAAAGAAAAAAACAAAGCCCAGTTGCCTTTTGAAAAAGCATCTTTGAGAGATAACTATGACCTGAATCACTGAGCCTTTTTTTTGTGGCATAAGGGTCTTATTTTCAGGGAATCACGGTAGTTCCTTGACATAGTGATGAACAAGCTCTACATAAGCTCTCTGACAAGAAAGAACTAAATGATTGCTTCATAAGAAAAAAGCCAACCTTCGTTCGTTCTTTATTATAGCTTTTCTGTGTCCTTCAGTTTTCTCAAGTCCCAAATGTTAAATATGCCTCCAGGACACCAAAAGATTAGCTAGAATTGCTATGGATAGATTTAGAAGAAGCCAGAATGTTTTGAAGCCACTGTTCTGATTAAATAAACAGACAACTGGTTGTCAAGAAGAATGCATGTATAATAAATAATACATAGTAAGAGGCAGAGTGGACTTCTGAAGAAGCAAAGGTTGGAAATCTTCAGTCTCTCAGTTGTTACTTTGTTTGAGTGTGGCTTCTTGAAGGTTTCTTAGAAACTTAGAGAAGGACTCCACTCTCTGAGGTGGATCCTACCTAAGAATGGAACTGATAGTGCCAGGTAATGTTTTTGAACTCGAGAGATTATCCTTTTACAAGAAGGTGACATACGCACCACGACAAATTCCTTGTGTGTGCAATCATACTTGGCCAATAAAGAATTCTGTTCTATTCTATTCTATCTGTCGCTCAGTAGGAGATGGATCAAGATTCAATGATGGATCCAATTATGGATGGAAATAACAGAAAATGTCCAGGTTCTATACTGCTGTGTTTAATAATTAATTATTTTTTTCCAATTGCTTAAATGAAGGAGACCCTCATCCATAAGCAAGTTTTATCTATTTACAATCAGAATTTTGTCAACAATCTGTGACCAAAAAAAGTAAATGAGAAAAGGAACATTTGGCTATGTGTGTGTCAAAAAGTGACTGAATATCAGCTTCCAATTTTCCTAACCATTTATCATATTGGCTAGTATTTCTGTCCATGGAAGTTTAGTTCCAGTTTGTCCACTACTGGTTTAGGCTGTCATCACACACATCTAATTAAATCCCACTGAAATCAAATGGATTTAGGCAGCCTAGCACTGCAAAATTGCAGCCTTGTGATCTGACTGCATCTTTTGTTTTGCAAAACCAATATAGAAATATTGTAAACATTAATGCAATGGGGATTATTGTCTCCAGCCATAAAGCTGCTGTGTAAATAGGATTATTCCTGGCTATGACACACATACCCCCGGTCCAGTGTATTAAAAATGCATTGCCCAGGAACTCACTGTTACAAATAGACTACATTGTAATTCAATACATTAGTGCAGTAGACTTTTTGATTCCTGTATAATTATACAATGAAAGCTTCAATCCCCAGCACTGGGGGAGCATTTAAAAATTACAGCTGAGGGAGTATATTACTATCCCTCAAATCTCCTCATTGTAGAGATTGCTTTCAGTTCAGAGAAATAACAAATAATTTGTCTGGCAAATTTCATGTGTTCTCTTAAAATAGTTTAGAAAATATAGGAAGTCATAGATAAGTGTTTTTTAACCATTTATCAGCTTCAAACAGCTACTGCTTTTTACCTGAATTAAATTACATTTTTTTCATGAAGGTGTTGATCTGAATCTACTTTTATATATCAATTTTAAAGCACCTATCAGTCACCAGGTTGTCAAAAGAAGATAGGTACTTTAAAAAGAACATTAGTTTGCCCAAAATACATAGATGCAAATTTGTATTGAAAATGTTTGTTGATCTAAATGGACATAGACAGAAAAGCAGAATCACATATTTGGAAAGAGCGATTTAAATCATAGTTCCTGGAACCCAAATTCAGGCACCACCACCACCACCCAAAAAAAAAACACAGAACAGAACAGAATAACAGAGTCAGAAGGGACTTTGGAGCAGAGGTGGTATTCAGCAGGATCTGACCAGTTCTGGAGAACCGGTAGCAGAAATTTTGAGTAGTTCAGTAGTTCTCCACCTCTGACTGGAGATTTTACAGTCTCCTTCCCCTGCCACGCCCACAAAGCCACGCCCACAAAACCGGTAGTAAAAAAATTTGAATCCCACCACTACCTTGGAGGTCTTCTAGTCCAACACCTTGCTCAAGCAGAAGACCCAACCTATATCAGGGGTGTCAAATTCGTGTCATCATGGTGGCACATCACGTGATATATCATGACTTTCCCCCTCTTTTCTAAACCAGGCATGGGCGTGGCTAGTGCATCATGCATCCAGGCCATGGGCCACGAGAAACCATAGAAGTTGAGAATGGAGAGAATTATATTGAAATATTGTTTATTGGATTGGAAAAGAGCAATAAAGATGACACCCCTGCCCTATACCATTCCAGACAAATGGCTATCAATCTCTTCTTTAAAAATTCCAGTGATGAAGCATCCACAATTTCTGGTGGCAAGTTGTTCCACTGATTAATTATTCTCACCATCAGGAAACTTCTCCTTAGTGCTAGCTTGGTTCCTTCCTTGATTAGTTTCCATCTATTGCTTCTTGTCCTGACTTTAGATGCTTTGGAAAATAAGTTGACCCTTCTTCTTTCTGGAATATTGGAAGACTACTATCATATCTTTCTCTTCATTAAATTAGTGTCTGTAGCTGTTCTGCATGTTTTAGCCTCTGGCCCCATAATCATCTTTATTGCTCTTTTCCAATCCAATAAACAATATTTCAATATAATTCATTCCATTCTCAACTTCTATGGTTAAATTTTCTTTAATAAATAGCTGGAATGTACCTTTCTGTTCTTCATCTATTATGTATTTATTAACTTTTCATAGTACTTTATAGCACTCCCTGAGTGATTTATAAATGTCAACAATCTGGGTCCTCATTTTACCAACTTCGGAAGGATGGAGGGCTGAGTTAACCTGAACTGGTTGGGATCGAACTAATGGAGATGTGCAAAGTTAGCCTGCAATACTGCATTCTAACCATTCTCCACCACAGTTCAGTTTAAAAACATGGTTCTGCAGTCTTGCTTGGGGTCCACATAACTACACAGAGCCATGGGGCTGACTGGCATCCTGAAAGCCTTCCATGCCAACTTTTAATTCACTTTTATGCTGGTTTTTAATACATCCTTGCCTTTTAATTTTTTCTCTACTGTTTTTATGTTCTGATATTTTATCTACACACTGCACAGAGTCCCTCTGGAGAGGAGATGTAGGCTTTTAAAAGTTGATAAATAAATATAAATAAATATCAGTTCTTTCTAACCTTGATCATTGGGTGCAAAGTGACTTCCTGCTTTTACATATGAGGTGCATGGCCACCACACATGGGAATGTAATCACGATGGGAAGCAAAATTGTATTTGGGCATGCTATAGAGACTGTAGGTTGGTACAGATTGGTAATTCTGCCTCTCTGCATAGACTGAATTGATGTAAAGTATTGTTTAAATATCAGGCTAGGTTGCCATTATTATCTCTCTGAATAGGAATGGATCTCATGGTTTTCTGGTAGAAGCCTTTTCCATTTTAACTTATTCTTCTAATGGAGGGTGATAAAGACTAAACATTTTATTTTGCTAGGACACTGAATTTAGTGGTGGGATGTTACTGGTTCACACCGGTTCTAGCAAACCGGTAGTGCGTAAGAGCAGTCGGCCCTGTCCACTCGCTCCCTGCCTTTTCCTGTGCTTTATTTCTTTGTTTTTGAGCCCAGCTGATTCCCGCAGCAAAGCGGATTGCCACACCTCAGCTGTTTTACTCACCAGTGCTGAATACAAGGTCAGTTGTAAAGCTTAATATTGGTGGTTTATGTATGCTGCGCATGCGTGCAAAGCACACTCTCAAAGAACCGGTAGTAAAAAAAAGGGTGAATCCCACCACTGACTGAATTGTAGAGTTTTCCACATATGTAGCATGATTTTAGCCTGCCTTTGCAATTAAGAGGGGAGAAATGATATTCTGAGAACAATCTCTCTTTTACACACACTCCAATAACAAATTTTCAGAACCACTCCATTTACATAATCCTGTTTATGTTCCACCCAGAAAGCTAAATTACTTCTATCCCCATTAATCTGTAACTTTCCCTTGCTGTTTCTTTTTGTTGCAATTCCCTTTTTCCTTGTATTGTTTTCTTCCTTCCTACTCTTTATTTGAATTATGAAACTGCCAGTCTGTTTCCATGCCATCCAATTTCCCCCATAAATACAGTGGGGCTCATTTAAAAGGAAGATTTCTTACCTTTCAATATTATCTTTCAATCTCTTTTTTCAGAGTAAATGTCCTAGACTTTTCCAGCCTCGTAAAGGCTCTGACTTATTGCCATTTGTTTAATAACTGTTTGAAGTTACAGAGGCATTTAAAAAATGACTTACAACCATTATAGCATCCCCATGGTCACATGGTCAAAATTTGGGTTGCTTGGCAACTGGTAGGTATTTACAATGCCTGCAGTGTTCCAGGGTCATGTGATCATCATTTGCAACCTTTCCAGGTGACTTCTGACAAGCAAAATAAAGGGGGGAGGGGGCTGGTTTCACTTAACGACTGTGTGATTCACTTCACAGCTAAGCGATTCACTTAACAAACTGTGCAAACAAAGTCATACAGTCGGTGACAACTCATTTAACATTGATTAGCCATGGAAATTCTGATCCCAGTTTTGGTCATAAGTCGAGGACTACCTATATATTCAATAGAATATACATACAGGTAATCCTCGACATACAACAGTTCATTTAGTGATCGTTCAATGTTATAACAGCACTGAAAAAAGTGACTTATGACCATTTTTCACACTTACGACCATTGCAACATCCCTAGGATCAAAATTCAGCACCTGGTTCATATTTATAACCGTTGCTGTGTCCCAACATCAGGTGGTCCCCTTTTGCGACCTCTTGATCAGCAAAGTCAATGGGGAATCCAGATTCACTTAACAACCATGTTACTAATTTAACAAATGCAATGGTTCACTTAACAATTGGGCCAAGAAAACTGGGGCAAAACTCACTTAACAAATGTATCACTTAGCAACATAATTTTTGTGCTCAATTGTGGTCATAACTCAAGGACTGCCTGTATTTCCATGTTGCCTGATTGCCCTTCCATTTACTTTAAAAAGAGAGAGCTAAAAAGGAAACCTACATGAAACTTACTTGCAAGGAATCAATGCTAGAGTTACATAACACAGTTGTTAGGACACAAAAGAAAATTGTACCAGACAGTGGTGTGCATGTCAGCTAATGAAGTATGTCTTCCAAATGTCTAACTAGTTGAAGGCCTTTGACAGTAGCAACTCAGAAGCAGATTTTAAGCAGCACTAAGAAAAAAAGTGTTATCAATTCCTGATGATACTATCTGGAACATATCCAGATGAGAATTGCAGGGTTTTTAAAAATAACTTACTATGTCCTTATTTGGTGGCCTTTTCTGAGTACTGCAAAAGCTAGAAAAAAGAAAATACTTATTTAAATAAATAAAACAAGGGAAGTCCAAAACATAATAAATATTCTCATTTAAACATGAAGCCTTGACTGCGCCTGTTCTATTTACTGTATTGCTTAACCCTGTGCATTAGTTACATTCTGACCAGAGGTGATTTTCAGTAGGTTCTGACCTGTTCTGGAGAACCGGTAGTGGAAATTTTGAGTAGTTCAGAGAACCGGCAAATACCACCTCTGACTGGCCCCACCCCCATCTATTCTCTGCTTCCTGAGTACCAGCTGTTCGGCTGGGTCTTCTTTTATTGCCCTGAACAGGAGAATGGAGCTAGAAAGCAGGTTAGTGGGGTGGGGAGGGAATGAGATTTTGCAGTAATCTTCCCCTGCCATGCCACACCCACAGAACAAAATTTGAACCCCACCACTGATTCTGACCAGTGTTGGTGATAGAAACATTTATAGAACATGATGGTATTTTAAAAATAATTCCATTGTCACCAAATTCATATGGGATTATCCGTATCAACAAGTGTCAACATTAATAAATATATACATTGAAGTAGCTTGAGTATTCACTGCTTGATAATTTAGTTCTAAATTTACAATTGCTCTAAAGGCAATTGCAGACAAAATATTTTAGGAACAAGGAATGTGTCATAATATTTGTAACTTCCTTCCACATGGCTGACTTGTTCAGGTGAGCCAGCCTTCCATACCTTGGGCCCCTCTAGCTGTCATGATCACGAATGCCCGTTAGTAGAAGTTGTACTTCAGAATAGCAGGGAACCCTGGGGTGGAAAATGTTGAGTCAGAGAATTAGCTTCATGGACTTCAAGATTTATTTACTGTCTACACTTTCAGGTTCTTTAAAGTGACTAGGAGACCTTTAGAAGGAGATTGTGCATCTAAACTTAACAGTGCGATTTTTGGTGTAACAGTGTCTATTCAGGATTCAGACTGGAATCTTCAGGAAAGTCTTCAGGAAAGACTGGGATCTTTCCATTTCTATTTGGAGATATCAAGAATTACACTGAAACTCTTCACTTTTATTTTTCCTGTTTCTGGTGTGAACTCTCATGCAAGTCTCAAAATCACTTTCTTACTCTAATGGTAAAAACAAATGGGGAGGGAGGGAGGGAGGGAGGGAGGAAGGAAGGAAGGAAGGAAGGAAGGAGTGACATAAAGCCAAACAGATAGAAAGAGAGGGAGAGGGAGAGAGGGAGAGAGAAATGGAAGGAAGGAAGGAAGGAAGGAAGGAAGGAAGGAAGGAAGGAAGGAAGGAAGGAAGGAAGGAAGGAAGGAAGGAAGGAAGGAAGGAAGGAAGGAAGGAGTGACATAAAGCCAAACAGATAGAAAGAGAGGGAGAGGGGGAGAGAGGAGAGTGGGAAGGAAGGAAGGAAGGAAGGAAGGAAGGAAGGAAGGAAGGAAGGAAGGAAGGAAGGAAGGAAGGAAGGAAGGAAGGAAGGAAGGAAGGAGTGACATAAAGCCAAACAGATAGAAAGAGAGGGAGAGGGGAGAGTGGGAAGGAAGGAAGGAAGGAAGGAAGGAAGGAAGGAAGGAAGGAAGGAAGGAAGGAAGGAAGGAAGGAAGGAAGGAAGGAAGGAAGGAAGGAAGGAGAGACATAAAGCCAAACGGATAGAAAGAGAGGGAGAGGGAGAGAAGGAGAGAGAAATGGAAGGAAGGAAGGAAGGAAGGAAGGAAGGAAGGAAGGAAGGAAGGAAGGAAGGAAGGAAGGAAGGAAGGAAGGAAGGAGAGACATAAAGCCAAATGGATAGAAAGAGAGGGAGAGGAAGAGAAGGAGAGAGAAATGGAAGGAAGGAAGGAAGGAAGGAAGGAAGGAAGGAAGGAAGGAAGGAAGGAAGGAAGGAAGGAAGGAAGGAAGGAAGGAGTGACATAAAGCCAAACAGATAGAAAGAGAGGGAGGGGGAGAGAGGGAGAGAGAAAAGGAAGGAAGGAAGGAAGGAAGGAAGGAAGGAAGGAAGGAAGGAAGGAAGGAAGGAAGGAAGGAAGGAAGGAAGGAGTGACATAAAGCCAAACGGATAGAAAGGGGGAGAGGGGAGAGAGAAAAGGAAGGAAGGAAGGAAGGAAGGAAGGAAGGAAGGAAGGAAGGAAGGAAGGAAGGAAGGAAGGAGAGACATAAAGAGAGAGAGAGAGAGACAAAGGCAGACAGAAAGTGGAGAGGAAAAGAGGGAGGGAGGAAAGGAGAGACAATCAGACATAAAGAAGAGAGGATAAACAAATGGAAGGAAGGAAAGAAGAAAGAAAGAAAGAAAGAAAGAAAGAAAGAAAGAAAGAAAGAAAGAAAGAAAGAAAGAAAGAAAGAAAGAAAGAAAGAAAGAAAGAAAAAGACTTATAATGACACACACTCTTGCAAATCAAACCTTGCTTCCTCCTTGCCAGACATCTGGTAAGCACCCTTTAGAAATGATGTTTATCAAGCATGTTATAAGCTCCAGTAATTTGGCAAATCTGCAGCTTTCAGCCTAGGGCTTTTGCGTCATAAGAACCTGCTCTATCACCTAACCTTTTTACTGTGCAACCTGTCAAAAAGAATTTCACCCTTTTTCTCCGTACAAGGGATCAGAGTAGATTTAAAAACAGCACCTAAGCTGACCTTTTCTGCATTTCCTTCCAGCCCGGTGTATCTCAGGGAGAAACCCAGATGTTCTTGGCCAGACAAAAGGTACTGTTTCTGAAATAGCAGCCAACCAAGTTGGAGTCAAGGAGAAAAGGGTGACATCAGAACTTGTTTTGTCTAGTTCATTCCATTACTAGGGAAAGGATGAAAATGTGGAAAAACACAAGAAATCTTGGTTAGCAAGCCTTTCCATAGTGCAGAGAGGGCATCCTAACCAAATCAGTGAATTAATTGACCCCCACAAAGTGTCAGCTGGAGAAGGAGAGAGCCACCAAACAAAGCCAAATCTATTCCCTTCCCCCTCCCGATTATTACAGCACTGATCTTTTGGCTCATAAAGTGCCAGTTCAATAAATTGCATTTAAACTCTTTGGTCACTCTGTAATGGTATATCTGAGGTTATCCCATCTATTAATTATGCAAGAAGAACACATTAATATAATAATTCTGAACTGAATTTATGCTCTCTGGGAATTCATTTGTTCTTTTACAAATGAACTTTGTCCCTAAAAAACACAGATGTACTTTATTTGCCGTTTAGACTATCTTGTTTAATTAGGCCTGATTTCTGAGGACAAGCAAGGGTGAATTATGATGCTTCCGTGTCATTTCCCTCTAGTACCAGAGTTAAGTGAGGCCAGATCTACCATTAGACACTTTTATTTCTGAAAGCTGATTTGGAGGAAATCTATCTATTTGGAGGAAATACATCTATTAAAAAGGCAGGAAAACATTGGTTATGTAGGAGCCACAAATTGACTAGCATGTCCCTAATTTTTTTAGGCAGAAGGACTATTTGTGGCCTTTTCAGCTTGGTAATTCTATGTTTACATTTCATTTGACACCTTGATTCTAATGGTAACTTTAGAACTGGCAAGTTTGAAATCAACCATAATACTCTTTCCATAAAATGCCCTATTTGGAGATGATGATGTTGATCATCCTCATCCTCATCCTCCTGCCTTCAACAGGTTCTAGGACAGCTGTTGTCCAAGAAGCTGCCTTCTAGGACAACAGCTGATTGCCCAATCCATTTTCCCACCATCACCCATGGAAAAATGCTAACTTGCCCTCAACAACCTCTAACAATGGAGCAAGGTTATTTGGCATATTATTATATTTTTATTGCAGAGAAGAGGCATTTCTTTCTCAGGTGCCAGAATAATTCATTTGCCTTTTGTGTAATTGGAGGGATTTAATTTGAGGCTCTGCTTCTAGTTACAAAGTGATTTGGGCCGGTCCTCATTATGATTGTTTCTGGTAGTTGTTTCTGTTAAGAGCATTGTTTTGTATATTGCCCTGATTTATTGGCTAACATATAATTTGATTGGTTGATTTTTATAAACTGCCTGACTCTCATCAATTCTGGGACATGTTTCAGATATATTAAGGATAACAATTCTGAGAATCCAATTGACCATGCTAGTTGAGAATTTTGGAAGTTATCATTCCAATAAATCTAAAAGGCAGAATAGAATAGAATAGAATAGAATAGAATAGAATAGAATAGAATAGAATAGAATAGAATAGAATAGAATAGAATAGAATAACAGAGGTGGAAGGGACCTTTTAGGCCTTCTAGTTCAACCTGCTTAGGCAGGAAACCCTACACCACTTCAGACAAATGGCTATCCAATCTCTTCTTTAAAACTTCCAGTGTTGAAGCATTCATAACTTCTGGAGGCAAGTTGTTCCACTGATTAATTGTTCTAACTGTCAGGAAAATTCTCCTTAATTCTAAGTTGCTTCTGACCCTGATTAGTTTCCCATTGCTTCTTGTCCTGCCCTCAGGTGCTTTGGAGAATAGCTTGACTCCCTCTTCTTTGTGGCAGCCCCTGAGATATTGGAACACTGCAAGTCTTTCTTTTCATCAAACTTTCTTTTCATCATACCCAGTTCCTGCAACCGTTCTTCATATGTTTTAGCCTCCAGTCTCCTAATCATCTTAGTTGCTCTTCTCTGCTCAGAAGAATTGGAAAAGTTGTATTTTATCATATAGTATTCTGATAGTTTCTGAAAACAGTTCAAAGACAAGTGATGTAAAATTCCAAATAGAAACCATTGGAGCTTATAAGCCTTACTATGGCCAGTTCAGACTCTGATAAAGAAACCAACAAGCCAGTTCCAATTGCTGGCTGAATCACTACTTGTGGAACTTCAGACAGAAGATACTCTGTCAGGTAATCATGCACACAGTTGCCACTAGTCTTGGAAGATGAGGAGTCTAAGCTGTCATCCCTTCCTGGGTAAGAGCTCACTGTGATGAAAGGAGAGCAGAGCAAAGGCATTCTGCAAGGTTTCTCACAAGAAAGGAAACACATTTCTGAATGAACAACACTAGGGTTGCTTCTCTTTAAGAAGTGCAGCATACTCAAGCTTCTCCATTGGCAGCAATTCTTCATTTAACGAGACTCCATGTGCCTTGACATCTGATTTGAGCTTCAGTTGCAGGACATGATTTTTCTCCTGAGGGGGGAGGGGGAAGCCTGTCAGCCTTGGAAGCCATATTTTATTTGGAAGCTTCCAGGCTACCACATTTAGTGCCTGGGAATTTGGGAGGGGGGATTTCATAGTGAGGTAGAAGATTAGACTCAACAACATTCTTTCTCAGAGAGTCAAGGACATGTTACCCTGCACCTGGAGAGGAGTGTCTAGAGGAAAGTCTCCAGTTGGGAGGTCGATTTGATTGGGCCATGTGATGGACTGATGGGTGCAGGGGATGGATCTGTTTTCAGTAACGTTTATTAGTTTGGAGTTGGTTAGTTGAGGTGTCCTAACAGATTGCTGGTTATAATCCAGGAGTCTCCAAACTTGGCAACTTTAGGACTTGTGAACTTTAACTTCCAGAATTCCTTTGCCAGCCATGCTGTCTGGAGAATTCTGGGAGTTGAAGTCCACAAGTCTTAAAGTTGCCAAATTTGGAGACCCATGCTATAATCTGTAACTTTACTGTTCTCTAAAACATCTATGTCAGGACTGTCAAACTCCCAGCCCGCAGGCCGGATGTGTTACATGCTGACCACACTTATACCCAGTTTAGTGAAGGGGAAAATAGTCCCAATACATCGTGTGACAATGACATGAGTTTGATACCCCTGATCTATGTGCTTTCCTTCAGATATTTCTGAACTCAATTCTCCACAGCCTATTGATAAGGTATGCTGAGGAGAAGTCACAACATTTGGAGAGACTCCTGTGTGTGCTTGAGAAGCTATGTCATCTCATCAATTCATTCCATCTCATAGATACACAAGACATTTTGAAATGTTTATCATTTTATAATTCCTTTCAAATTTACATAGCTTTATTTTAGTGTTGTACGTTAAATTTATGGAAGAGTTGTCCACTGTTTATGGCTCAGTACCAGGGGTGGGATTCAACCGGCATTATTACTGGTTTGGTTATTACATTTTGTGTGCGTATGCAGGCTTCGCGCACATGCACACCTGACGCGTGTGTGCACCATGTATAAAACCTTAAGCTGTGCCGCCCGGACAGCTGAAAAGCACTGCGCGCAGGTGCGCAGCATTTGAAAAGCTTCTTTTTCCCTGCTTTTTCAACCTCAGCTGTGTCATGCAAAGCAGCTGAGGTTGAAAAAGCAGGAAATAAAGGACAGCTAAGAGCCCAGGTGGGCCAAACAGCAGCAAACACAGAACCGGTTCGGTGTCTGCTGCTCTTCAGAACTACCGGTTCTATAGCGCTGTGCAGAACTGGTGGCATCCTATCCCTGCTCAGTACCTATATGGCTTGTTTTCCATGTGGCCAGTCCCATGAGACTAAGGCAATGTTTAGAAAAACCATTCTGGAAAGGAAATAAATTATAACAGAAGAGAATATTTGTACTCAGGTTTGAACTGTGAGGTCTCTGAGCTTGGTTGTTTTCTTGCAATCATTTCATTTCCCATATAGGTAATATTATCAGTGCTAGCTATGAACATGTTAGCTAGTTGGGTAATGAAAATGCAAGAAAATAACAAAGTACTGTCCTACACTGAAATCATAAGCGCTTTGAGAAGGTAAAAAAGGAACATGTGTTTGTGTGTGTGTATGTGTGTGTATTAGTTATTTATGTTTCTTTCCATTTTCCATTTCTCCTTTCCATTCTAGGACACTCAAGGTGACTAACAGTTAAAATAAGATGCAACATTGGGGAATGGTTTTAAAATGCACGAACAATAGTTAAGTGAAAAGACATTGGGCTGACTTCCTTCCTTCCTTCCTTTCATTATCTTTTTCCTTCACTGTCAGAAGTTCAGGCTCAGTTCAGGTTTGGGAAAATAGAAATGATCACAGAGAGCCAATAAGAGATCCTCATTCAGCCAACCCAATAATGGCTTTTAACAATTAATTTTTGTTGATTTCTCCTTTTTTTCCTTTTTAATTCTTCCTCCTCAATTATTCATAATGAAGCCACAACAGACATCTGTTTTGTATAGTATCAAAGCGCTGGTAACGAAATATCAAGAGATAACTTGAAGGAAATAATTTCTGATCTTTCCCAAGCAATTATTATGCATAACCCTGATAAATTAAACTTTCAAATTCAGAAAACGCTAGGCCCAGCCATGCTTTGGAGTAACATCAAATGATTACATTCTTCCCAGGTGCTGCTTAAAATACATCTGGCAAAATAAATGGAGAAACAGATGCTCCTTAATAAGGAGCCAGTCTTTCTCTTGGCCATCTGCTAAACAAGCATCTGTCAGCTGACTCTGGATCACCCTGGCCCAGAAACCTATTTCATTCCTTTGAAAGTCACACTGTAAAAGAGAGTGCAGGGGTTCTCGATATATCGAGACAAGTTAGGAGTAAGAAAGGATTATGGCTGATCAGAAGCAGAGCCTTCATTGGGCTTGCAAAAAAAATAATCACAATGATACAGAGACACAACCAGGGCTGGGCTGCTGGGGGATTGCAGGGGTTCGGGGGAGCCCCTAGCTAAGATTCTGTGCAGTTCGGAGATCCCCCAAATCCCACTCCTGGTTGGCCCCGCCCACTCCCCTCCTCCCCTCCCAGGAGTCCCCACGCGGCCTGTTTTGGATGCAGGTAAGTGCAGGGCGCACGCAGAGGCTCGGGGAGGGTGAAAAACAGGTCTCCTGGAAGTTTGGAAAGGCCAGAAATGGGCCCGTTTCCAACTTCCAGAGAGCCTCCAGAGCCCGGGGAGGCTGTTTTTGCCCTCCCAGAGGCTTGGGGAGAGCCTCTGGAGCCCGGGGAAGGCAAAAACCACCACCCCGCCATGGTGCAGGAGGCTGACTAGGCCACACACACACCACACTTACCCAGCAACCAGGCAGAGAACCCGTTGCTAAAATGTTTGAAGTCCACCCCTGGACACAACAGACCAAACTAACCATGTAAAAGCTACACAACTGCTTTAATTAATATGTACTTTGAAGAAAAGCCAAAGAGATGAGTAAGCTAATGACTTAGCTGACTTCCCTTGGCCCAAAGGACAGGAGGCCATGGATGTTCCCACTATGTCTCCAACAGTAATAAAACAAGGAGAGGGTTAAAGGTCTTTAAAAAGCTTGATCAGTCTCATTGTTTCAGAATTTTTCAATGTTTTGGTCTTTTTTCCCACCTAGCCTTTTGGAAAGCATATAATAATTTTTAAAAACTCAATTTCTATGCTTTCTAAAAAGAAACAAAATTAAGAGTTTTGGCCTCATTGCTCAGACTGCTCTGGGAGATTTTAATTGATGTAAGGCGACCTTTTTGGTAAATCTCTCTGAATACCATCTCTTGTAGCCTCAATTAAGTGTTAGTGGTAGGTTAAGTAAATAAGCCCTATTGTACTGTCTTCAGTATGGTTTCCTCTAAAATTGTGCTTATAAATTGCAGCACTAGGAGTAAATCCTATTTAATTTAGTGAAATTTATAAGGGTAAGACTGCAAATAAACACCTGAGTTGCAGGTCAGTATTTCTGTGCCAAAATAAGCAGGAAAGCTCAGAATAAGACAGGGAAAGCTTTTGATGACTTTATTATTTCATTCTTTTAACTTGACAAGCTGTGGGGGGATTGAAATATATGTGCGTGCATATAACTGAACACAAAAAGAGAAAAACGGGGACGGACCATTCTAAGCAAAATGCAGTATATATACATAATTGAAACAACCCAGTTGTTAATTTTGTTTGTGTTTTACTCTCAGACTTTTAGGAGTGCTATATTGGATACTTTGAGTGCTCAAAAATTGGTGAAGCTCCCTTGCTATACAGATAGTCTTTAACTTACGACTGTTCATTTAGCTGTTCATTCAGAGTTATAACAGGAATGAAAAAAAAGACTTATTATTGCAGCATTCACATGATCAAAATTCAGACACTTGGAAACTGGCATTTACTTACTTACGATGGTTTCAGCATCCCAGGGTCATGTGATTGCCAGTTGTGACCTTCCCAGCTGGTTTCTCAGAAGCAAAGTCAATGAGGGAAACTGGATTTACTTAACGACTGCTTGATTCATTTAACAACTGTGGTAATTTGTTCAACAACTGTGGCAAAAAGATTGTAATATCAGTCATGACACACTTATCAATCATTTTCCTTAGCAATGGAAATTTTAATCCTAATCATGGTTGTAAATCAAGGATTACGTATAAATTTTTGTAATTTGTTAAAGATTAAGAACCAAGGGAAACTATTATCTGAGCATCGCCAAGATAGCTTGTTGGAAGGAGCATCTGGTTGCGGTTGTTGCAGGATTGCAAATGGTCATCCATGCAACTGATATAACTTTCAATTCAGTAGAGATTAGGTGATTTTTGAGAATTTCAGTTGGCCTAACAATGCAGGAACAAGGAAGTTGTCATATTCTAGTTGTTGTTGAAGTATAATTTCCAGATATCTTGATTTTCCTGCAAGGAGACTAGTTCTCAACTTCAGCAGTAAGACTAGCTTCCCAATGTGAGTCACATCAGATTTCAGTGTGTCGCTATTATTTATCAGACACTACAATCTTTGCCGCATATTCTTTAAGGTAAACAAATAAGTTGAGTCACCAGCTCATGACACTATGCAATCCTCAAACTTTGGGGATCTATTTGATCCATTGTGAAGACTTCTTCATATTCTATTCAATGAAGCATCTGAAAATGAATTGATCTTTACATAAAGAGATTGGAATGTTTAGAAGTAATCAGTCACACTACAACAACACATAGTATACTTTGGATACCCACAAAAAAGTATGAAACAAATTTGTTTGTGAAATTATGATAACTAATCTACATGTATCAGCTTTATAATATGGGTGATATGTCACATGTTATCTTTTCAAATGTAACTTTCTTCTGATTCCAAGTTAGACAGCATATTGTTTGTGTAACTTTTCATTTGTTTTTAAGATGATCTTCAGTACGAATAAATAACTGAAGTGATTTTTAAAGACAAGTTCTTAACCATCCTCTTAGAGATATAATCAAAATCTCTGTATGTGTATTCACAGGGTTTCAAGCATTTTTGTTATTCAATGTAATCAGGGGCTGTAGAGGGTTTAAAAGGATTTCTTCAGAAATAGATGGCAACTGCATGACATGTTATGGATGGTTAATATTATGGGTATATCAATAAAGTACTGTAGAAATGGCTTTGAACAATAACAACAAAGAACTACTGATTGCGCAGCCTCTTTAACAATCAGTTAGCATTGATTAAAAATGTATTCAACAGGCAGAAATAATTTCCTTAAAGTACTTTCACCTCAGTATAAATTCAAAAGTGCCATTGTATCTGTTCTTTGCACGAACTGAATCAAGTGGGCATTGGAATGTCATATCTGGTTCTGATTTTACTGCCACAACTGATGATGGTGGTGATGATGATGGTGATACGGTAATTCCATGGCTAAAATAAGTTCTAATCCTTTTATTATTATTTTTCAAAAAGGGAATATTGCTGTTTTAAAAAGAAAATCAGTGGGAAGCAGCCTTCCTTACTCCAAATGATGCTGTTACACATGACCTCTCAACCTCAGCCCACTCATGATTACCTCTGGTTCATTTAAAAAAAGAAAACCAGAGCAGCTCTGCTGGCTATGATCAAGATACTGCATCTTGTTTCTATAGAAACCAGAGAGATGTCTCTAGGAAGACTACAAACAAGATTTGAAGGCTATAACCCTTTATAATTGATTGGAGAGCCACCGCCAAGTATGTACCGAACAGTCAACCTATAGCCTTCTCAATGTCTTGCACTGGAATTGACAGACAACATGGCTGAAACAGCTGGGAATTTTGAGAGTTGTAGTCCAAGATGTTCGGGAGTTTTAGGGAAGCCTGATATAGACAGCATTGAACTAGAACATGTTTCCATATCTCAGTAAATTCCAAATAGTTGGGCTTCAAGAATTGTCAGCCACCTCCATGCTTTCTAGGCAGTTCTGGGAGTTGAAGTCCATTCATTTGGAAACATTCGTTTGAGCATATAGAATGTAGCACACCCACCCACTGGGAGGGGGGGCGGGGTGGAGGACATGATGATAATATGACAAATGACAAGAAACATTCCACTTCAAATCAGAAATTCTAAATCTTCATTATCCACCTGAGTTTTTTATTTAAGATAAATAAAGATCCAGTGAAGAAATAGTACAGACTATCTCTTCAAGGTTAGTTTAACTAACTATTTACGTGCACATTTTTTTAACGTCATGGGATTGTTGTTACTATTTTTCCTCCTCTTTTATTGAACGACCCTATGACCATTTTTTTCAATGGGAGTGTCACAACAGGAAACGACTATTTCAGGATCATTTTAAAAAAATGAAATCTAATAAATTGACTGTGAACATGTATCAGCGGCTTCCTTAAGATTGGTATAAAAGATACAGAGGGACACTTTTACAGGTAGAATCAAATGAAAAGCAGAATGTCTAAAAGAAGGTAGATTATCAAAAACTGAAACAGCATTTGAACAGGGGATATTGGTAGAAGGACTGTTCCAATCCTCTTTTATCATATAAATAGATAAATCAGTTCTAAAGTGCCCTTTAAATTCCAAAGATCTACCTATATTAGCCTGCCAGTTTACTAAAACCAGCCAGAGATATTTCTTTCACACTCTATTATAAGTTGCATTTGAAAAGGATCTGTGAAAGATCCTTGTAAAGGATCACTTCTGTGTTTCAGAGTTTTTGCCCTAATAATAACCCAGGGACAAACTTAATTTTTCTGAATATTTGCTTTAGAAATCTCAACTGTTGCGACTGAACTATTCTCTATGACCATAATTGTGATTAGAACTCCCCTTGCTAAACAAGATTATTGTTAAGTGACTCATAACTGATTTTTTTTACCTTTTGTTCCATGGTTGTTAAGTGTCTATGGAGATTCTCAGTCATCCAGGTCATGGTTGTCCCAAAGGCGTTTTTTTCAAGTGGGTTCTTGTCTTCAAAGAAAAACCAGAAAGTCCAATTGAAAAAGCCTCTTGAAAAAGCACCTTTGGGACATTTTTGTTAATTAAATCACTGCAGTTGTTAAGTGAATCATGCACGTGATAAGCAACTCTAGCTTCTCCCTTTGATTTTACTTGTTGGAAGCCAACTGGGAAAATCAAAAATGATGGTCACATTATCTTGTAAATACACGCTGGTGCCAAGCACCCAAATTTTGATCACATGAATATGGGGATGCTACAACAGTCATATGTGTGAGGACTGGTTATAAGACACTTTTTTTCAATGCCATTGTAACTTCAAATGATTGTTAAATGAATGGTCGTAAATCAGGGAACACCTGTAGTTTGCCTTTAATTGTCCTCAGGTTACCTTCAGCATTTTGTAAAAAATCTTATCACATAAAAAATAATAATCCTGAATGTAGGGAGGATAATTGTGCCAAGAAGAATGGAACAGAAATCCCACCAAGGCTCGGTTGAACTGCAATATGATTCCAACTATGCAAATTTAGCAAAATGAATCAGTGTAAGATCAAAGAGATCATGTAGCTTGTATGAGAAAGTATTCAAAAATTAATTGTTGGCCTTTAAGGATTATGATGTACTAATGCTTAGTTCTTCGATTTCTACATAGAATTTTATATTCAGTTCTGTGTAGTGGTGGGTTTTTTTAAATTTACATTGCAAGTTGTAATCTTGTTGACATGATCTATGAGCAATTCACATCATAGTTCCATTATATAGCCCACTGTATTTAGATGCTTGTTATTTATTATTCAGTCATCAGATTTCTATGCACTCCCCATCTCATCAAAGGCAACTCTGGGCAGTGCACAACAATCCAATACAACATATTAAAATATATATAAACCCACATATAAAAACAATTGTTTAAATATAGAAAAATCAATGTTAAAAATTACATTTTACTCAAATTAAAATATGCAAACCCAGGCATGAAGAGACTGTGTGTATCCATCTCAGTAGCGGAGCCATCTGAACATGTGTCTGGTTCTATGGACTCTCCAGGCCTGATGACATAATCAGATCCTGAGAGACTTCTCAAATATTAAAGAGGGTGGAGATAATCTAACTTTGGGTAGTATGGTTCCACAAGGTAGATGCCACAATAGAGAAGGCTTATGAAATTGTGAATTTCAGGATTGCCTTAAGCTGCTATTTTAAACATTGGTAGCTTTGTGCAATTGTATAAGAGCTGTAGTGGTGCAGTGGTTAGAATGCAGTACTGCAGGCTACTTCTGCTGACTGCCAGCTGACTGAAGATCAGCAGTTCGATTCTCACCAGCTGAAGATTGACTGAGCCTTACGTCTTTCCGAGGTCAATAAAATGAGAAACCAAATTGTTTGGGCAATAGGCGGACTTTGTAAACCGCTTAGAGTGGGCTGTAAAGCACTGTGAAGCAGGATATAAATCTAGGTGCTATTGCTATTAGTGTTTGATGTTTTCCTTAGGGAAAAAAAAGATAAAACCAGGTCATTGTAAAATGTATACAAGGATACAAGATATGGTTTAAATAAAAATGCTACAATCAAAAAGGTCTTATTTTACATTGCTTAAAATTCATCTAAAGGTAGAGATTGAAAATTGCAAAAAATTACCCATCAATCTAAAACTGTTGCAAAATGCGGTTATACTTTCTTTTTTTTCAATCCAAGCCATATTTAATTGAAAGCAAATTCATTGGGTTCAACAAATGTACTTTGTATCAGTTTTTCTTTCTTTTCAGATTTCATTTTCTCTTTGACCACCTTGCTGAAATTGTGCTGTTTCCTTCTAAAATGATTCATTGCTTTTTATGAGGTCATTATGGCACAATGTAGCTTCAAATAATATTTCATCTCTTCAGTTGGGAGTGCAATACCATATATGGTGTGTGTGTGTCTCACAGGATAGATTATAATTTTATCTTGGCAACATAAAAAGTGCTCTGTTCTTTGATTAATATGATTAATATTCCTGTCCCTAAGTTTCACTGTCTAGGAAGCTTTGGAATTCAAGGTAAGTATGAGAAAGAATTATTTATTAGCTCCTTATGTTCAGCAGGCAATTATCTCAAGGGAGTTTCCCTATAGCAGGATTGTCCTAGTTATGATTTATAGCCCATGAAGTCTCCTTTTTATGCTTCCAGTAGTCAAGCAAATAATAAGGTATCCTTGTAGGCTTCTTGTGAAGGATCCGTGGGTGCCTTCAAAATATAGCCCTGTCCAGCTTAGTTTTCACTAACTGTTTGTTCTTGGTAGCCCCACACAAGTTTCAGAATCAGAACTGGTGAACTTATAGTAGGCTAACATATATTTACAGTAGGAAATTATTTGTTTTAGCAAAACATAAGTTGGTCAAGACTAATGCCTACTATGTTTTAAAATCTAAGTGGTCCTCAATTTACAAAAATCCATTTAATGACCACTTGAAGTTACAGGATTTAGAGGTGTATGAGGATGTAAAGTTACCACTAGGTGAGCGTGCAATAGGTTGCAAATGGGTGTATAAGATAAAGACTGGTGTGGACGGGACCATTACCCATAAAGCAAGATTAGTTGCTCAAGAATTTGCTCAGTCAGATAAGGACTATGATGAAATGACCATCGCAGCATCTCCACAACCATGTGATTACATTCAGATGTTTGACAACTGACTCACATTTATGATAGTTGCAGGGTCCTGGAGTCATGTTATCCCGTTTTGCAAATTTCTAACAAGCAAAGTCAATGGGGAAATCAGATTCATTTAATAAACGTGTTGTTGTACAATGGAGCAAAACTCACTTAATAAATTTCTTACTTAGCAAAATAAATTTTGGGCAAATTGTGGACCTAAGTTTAGGATTACTGTACTAATTGGTACCTACAAGAATCACTTCTGATTAGAGTTCAATTAGTAGTCACAAGAGATGGGACCTACTCTGTTAGGCAAGCCATTCATTCATTCATTCATGCATTTATTCATGGAAGATCTAGTAGTACTTTGAGCCATTCAGATAACCCCATTCATAGTTTTACAGGCCCTAATAACATTATTCAGGCATACTTTTCAGAGACGTTTTGATTGCTAGTTTTGACAGTGAGGTCCTATATTGGCAATGAGATTTGTTATTAATAGCTGATGTTTTGATTGATCATCTGTACTGCTTTCAGGGAAGGAAAAACAGAAGATAGTCATAGTCTCTCTTCTAATATCATAAATATAATTTTCTCAGTCTTTCTGCATATTCTTACATAAATGACCTTGAAGTGACTATATACTGATGAAATGATTCCCGTGTATGCAAGTTACCATTTTACTGAATTGGTTGCCAAATGCAAGCTCTCCTTTACTAATTGTACCCATTTGGCTGGCCAAAAAAATTACAATCTGTTATTCTTGGAAACGGTAGCTTACCTTTGGCAATGTCTGCTGCATTTGGAAATGATGTGTATTTCATACTTGGAGGAATGAAGAATGTGACAGCAACAGCAACAACCAATTTATGATACCTAAAAGTGAAAACAGCATGTGTTTTCTGAGGATTTGGGGAAAGTATATTGTGAAGAGACCAGCTCCAAAACATTTTTGGCAGGAGCACAGTCAGAACATCTGAAAAGAATGATTTGGTTTGACTTGCTTGTTGTCACAAGATGGCATTTGGGCTCATACACTTAATATAAAGTGAATATACCTTTGGGTGAGTCCATCAAAATGTTATCGGTCACAGAATGATTGACTGGTTGTAAACTCTGAGCTTTGTGTTGGGACCTTTTTACCCTGCCCTTCAACATATCTAACTTCCTATAACAAAAAAAAAATGTTCTACATCAAAAACTATATCAAAAACTGTGTTTATACTAACATAGCAGAATGGATTCTCCCCAGAATGGAACTATTCTACATCTGTAGTCTAGTATCTGTTTCCTCTAGAACTAGGTAGAAATGGGTTTTCAAAATTCTCCACCCTTTCTGCAGGCAGAGAAAAAATGCTGGATCTCTTCAGGGAATGAAGAAAATTCCCAACATATGCTTGAGGACAAAGTTCAGTACTGGGACATTATTATATATATTTTTCTCTATGGGCTGGTTTGTTCATTTCTTGCTAGATGGAAGAAGGAAATGACATCAAGCAATCTTGTGAGAACTTCCATGAGAGACTACAGGGGGGGAAAAAAACTTTGAACACAGCAAGGTTGTCTATAACAATTTTCCTAAGGTACCTCAGAAAAGGTAGGTTGTCCTGTAAGGGAGAAAGGCTTCATTTTGAGGATCAGGTATGAAAGAAAGAGAAAGAGAAAGAGAAAGAGAAAGAGAAAGAGAGGAGGAAGGAAGGAAGGAAGGAAGGAAGGAAGGAAGGAAGGAAGGAAGGAAGGAAGGAAGGAAGGAGAGATCCTTCAAAATGCTTTGAGAAATAAAAAGAAATTTTGGTACCTTTTGGTAGGGAGTTACAATACCATCACAGACAGAGAGTGTTCTTTCCATTGCTCTTTTTAATACTTGGGTTAACAATTCAGTTTTTCTGTGAAGGCTTGTTTTGGGTTTTTTAAAAAAATATGTTATTCTCTGCTGTGGGCAAAAAGATCCTGTGCAACACTTGTAAAAAAAATTAAGCACAAACTAAATCAAATGTTAAAGTGAAACTGAACGTTCATGTGGAAATTTTAGGTAAGAATTTTTGAAGGTGAGTAGAACCTGTGTGATCTGCTAATTCTCTCAAAGTACTTTCCAAGGAATATATCTCAGATGATGGGTTCTAAGATAATATTTTTTAGATGTGGCAATAAACCTCAAGATATTGGAAAGAAATATTACTGACCCATAGTTACCCATGGGTCAGCTGTTTTGTCTCTTTATCACCTTTGAAATCGTTTTTAGCCTTTTCTCCCATGAAGTCTGATTACCAGTTCAACTGAGTATGTATTAAACATTAGCTATGCTCTCACATTATACATCTTTTTATTTCTGTAAGATGATAAACTGAAAACTAAGTACATAACAAAGCATTACTTATTTTATCCATGATGGCTTAAACTAGGGGAAACATGACAAATTTTGAAAGGAAAAGGAATGAGAGGGAAATCTATTTTAACAAGAGTTAAAAAGTAAAATAAAAAAAATATTACATAAGATAGAAAACAATTAACAGGCTCCTAATTCTGAATTGAATATGGACTTAGGTTATATAGGATATCCCGAAAGATGGAAAATCAGTAATGTAATAAACAGAGTAAACTTTTAAAATGGATTCCTCAAAAAATATCCTTTTATAAACAGAGAGAAGCTTCATTACTTCTAGGGAAAACTTCGGTAAGGCTGATAATGATGCAAAACGGGTGGAAGGCAGGGGAAGAACTGGCAAAAAATAAAGTCATAAAACTGGGTATGATTCATTTAACAGCTGTCCAGTTTAGCAAGTTGTTGTCATAAATGGAGGACTATCTATTCCTTTTTTTGTGTTTGGAACAGATTAATGGTTTTATTTTGTTTCTTAAATTATATGAAACCTATTTACATTTAATTTAATTTATCTCCTCCTAAAACAGTTGCTACCATAGAGGTTTTGAAGTCTGCAAAGAAAGGATTTAAGGAGTCTGTTTGCAGCCCTGGAAAAACAAAATCCCCTCCCCTCAATGCCACAGTTTTTAAGACAATAAAATATTACCCTCCTTCCCAATTGTCCCTGATCACTCTGTAATAAATTCTGGCACCCTTTCTGGTTGCTTTAAATAATGCAGGCTTGGGCCTTTTTCATCTAAAAATGGCCTAGGCATGCATTCTTTAAAGCAATCAGAAAGAATGCTAGAGTTTATTTTCATTCTCCACACTTGTAAACTGTCTAAAAGGGACTGGTGTTTGTCTTTACTGCTACCAGTCTCAAAATTCAGACACAGGAGTGTTCGCTCTTGTTACAAATCCAAAAACAATACTGTATAACATTTTCTCTCAACACTGGCAACTTTAAGATGTGTAGACTTCAACTCTCAGAAATCCTTGTCACCTGAGGAATCCTGGCAGTTGAAGTCCACACATCTTAAAGCTGTCCAGAAACACTGATGTACAGAATCAGCCCCCTCCTTGTTCTTCATTCAGCCTTTGAACATTGATTTGGTAATTTGTAAGAAATCTTAGCAGTTGCCATAAAAAGGAAGGCTAAAATGAAAGCTGAAAAGTGCAAAGGAAATAGCTCTCTGGTAATTTAAATCAGGCATCTCCAAACTTGGCAACTTTAAGACTTGTGGACTTCAACTACCAGACTTCCTCAGCTGGCCATTTTGGCTAGGGAATTTTGGGAGTTGAAGTCCACAAGTCTTAAAGTTGCCTGATTTAAATTATCAGCTAAAGGTTCTATGGGAAAATTGGGAAAGTGGATGAGCCAACAGTTTGCAACAAGAAGAAAACACCCCCACGCATACATTCTACCAAATCCATTTTGAAAGCAGAAACAAAATCATTTATTTTAGGTGCATTTCTTTTGAATCAGAAAAGTCAAATGGATAATATTTGTACATCACCAAGCTAATTTGAAGTGCCTTCAATATAGAGAGTTTCTTAGTGGTTCCTGTCTTTGTTCTTTATGAAACTATCAATTAATCAGCAAGAAAACTGTGGTGTGAAACAAAACATGGTTTCGATAAATGCAGAATTCATCACAAGTAATATGGGATATTTGTTTTACACTTAGGTACCTTAGGAAAATTCTGTAAATATCATACCTTAAGATCATATGCATCTGCAATATTGGTACTTACTTCGGATGTTGATTCTAAGTTTTATAGAAGTAAAACTGAAGTTTTATATCCCTGGCATTTAACACTAGGAAAATTAAAACTACATCCTGAAACTCTGGTGTATGTTAGATACACAAAAACACTGGCTATTTATATGTGAATATAATATGATCCATTTCAGAGAGAAGTGTTACCAGCTATTCAAGAAATTGTGAGTTGCTGTTCTCATATAAAAGGGATATCCCAGAGCCAGACTCCAAGATACAACTGTGTAAATAGAATGATGGGGTTGAAGTGCTAAAACAGATTATTTGTTAAGTAGGCAGAGGAACAATGTGAAAATAATAGTATTTTCCATCTCCTTTCCCAGATGTGCTGTCCTCCTGAATTTGCCAATTCTCCATGGTCAACTCACTGCAGACAGCTCACCATGGCCAACTCGCCACAGCCTACTCACCCCAATACAACTCACTCACTGCAGGACAATTCAACAATTTTATTTATTTTTTTGAAATAATTTAAAAATATTTTAATTTTTGTCATTCACATTTCATTTATCCCTCCTTTGCATCCTTTCTTTAATTATTCTATTCCACCATTTCTTTGATAACATCTAACTTTTGTCCTGTAGCAAGTTGTCTTGTGGTGATTGGGTTGTGGCCAATTGTTCTGTGGTGAGTTGGCCATGGCAAGTTGGCTGTGGCAAGTTGGCCATGGTGAGCTGGCTGTGGTGAGTTGTTCTAGACCCCCTCAACCATCTAGCAAGATGGCGACCAAGGCAGCTGCATAGTCACGCCGCTGTGAGCCCGTAGGAGAGAAAAGCACCAGTATCAACAGGAATATAAGTTACAAAAGTAACAAAATACATAGATACAGGAATAGAAGTAACAAAGTAACAAAATTCACAGATTAGGTCCTCGAGATCCACAAGTAGCAGCGTAAGGACTCGGACAAAGGCAGCCAGCCGATCTGGAATAAGAAGATCCTGCCAGGGTCCAGGAATCCCGTTCTGAGCAACCTTCCTTTGTCGGGTAAGGAGATCGAGAGATCTGCTGGAAAACGACGGACAAGAAAAAGACGGAGGAGACCCCGATACCGCTGCCGCCGCCGCGCGCTCGCTCGGTCCCGCTTAAGCCGCCCGTCTTCGACTCTTGTGACCGCCGCTTTCCTTTGTCGGGTAAGGAGATCGGCGATCTGCCGAAAAACTTGAGGAGGCGGCGGGCAGCGAGGAAGGAAAAGACGGAGGAGGCGCCGCTACGCTGCTGCCGCTGCCGCTGCTGCCGCTTCGCTCCGGTCCTCACTAAAGCTGCCGTCTCCGACTCTTGTGTCCGCCGCTGCAACTCGCCGTGAGCTCCCGGGGACTGGCGAGAGAAGGAAGAAAGCCCAAGAGCGCCCGGCCGGGAAGATCGCTGGGTGAGAGCGCTCCAACTTTCTCTCCCAATTCGGTCTCCTGTTGTGGGTCGCTCCGGAGAGGTTTCCTTCTGGTTCTAAGTCCCGTGTGAATCTAGAGAAAGGGCGATTCGGTAGCCACGTTCTCCATCCCTTGAAGAAATTGAAGAGCTCCGAGGACAGTAATCCCTTCCTCACGATCTAAAAGCCCTTAAATAAGAGTAGAGGGGGTACGCCATTTTAACTAGGACGAGCCCCTCAGACAAAGAAGACTCCTAATACTACCTCATCACCTCAAAACTTACAACTTTTCTACCTCATCACATATACCAACGATTAGATTATCAATTTCTATAAAATATTTTATTAATGGTTTAATTGATTTATTGTTTTTTAACTGATTAGTGTGTTTAGAGTGTTTAGTACAAATAGTATGATTACAGACTAGTTTAAAAGACCAAAATCCATGCAATTTAATTGAATAGCAAAATCTTTGATTTAGTGGATTTAAATGAACAGTGTGAGTAATGATTAATGTAAATAATTGACTAGTGATTAGAGTAATTAATTGACCAGGCTGATTGTTGCTTAGAAATACTATCTGATTTGAGAAATTACTACAATAGATTGTTTGATATTGTTTGATGTAATATTGACTATATAGATTACCCTAAATTGTTCATTTAATTAATTCAATCAACGTACTATTTTACCAATATTACCATGCCAAAAAGAAAGTCCTACCTCAAACCACAACTCAATGAGAAGACAATCCCCACCAATGAACTACAAGACTCCTGCACCAATGTACCTCAAGACTCCTGCACATGCCTTAAATGCTACAAAAATCTAATAGATAATAAATACTCCATCAAATGTTCTCTGTGTAAAAAAATACACCCACCATGACTGCTTGGGATTACCTGAGCAAATGATTCGATACCTAGAATCATCCAATGAGTTTCCATATCTCTGCAAATTATGCATATCCAAACTAGATCTGTCTAAAAGAGATGATACCGCCGAAACCATCAAAACATCCCCAAACATTGAAACCATTGAAACATCCTCAACCATCGAAACCATTAAAACATCCCTCAACACCATATTAGCATCCCTGGACGCCGTAAAAGAAAGAATAACCAACCTTGAAAAAAAAGACACAACACAAAAACCTGAACATCAAATAGCCACAAACCACATCTCCACCCAACAACCACAATCCAATCCAAAACCCAATCCGCAAATAAAGCGCAACCCAGACAAATATTGACATCCCAATCCTCATCAGAGAAGCTGTTGAACGTGAGCGGAAACGTCCAAACGCCATCTTATTTGGACTAGAAGACAGCATTGTCAATGATGACATCACAACTGTCCGAAACATCATCAGAGATTACCAAGCATCAACCATCTCCGGCGATGAAATAATTGACATTTCCGCATTGACCGAGAGCTTAAAAATAGAGACGGCTCTGTGGCCCCACGCTTGTGCAGGATCATTTGCAAAAATGAATCAAGCAAACGTAAACTCATTTACACTATAAACTCACTCGCCAAAACCAACACCAACCACAAAAACCTCCGCTGCCGCCCTGACTTAACCATACAGCAACGTGCCCGCTCCCGTGCACTCCGCAGCGAACTCAAAACCCGTCTAGACAATGGAGAGAAGGACCTGTACATTGACTACCATGCTGACTGCATCAAAGTAAGACACGCAACCCAATACCCAACTTTTACCCTCAACCACTACCCTACCTCAACCACCTACCACCACCCACCATCACCCAAAACTACCCACCACCCACCATCACCCAAGACTAGGCACGCACGCCCCCAACTACCTCAATCCCAACTGCTGCCGGACTTAAATGCAAACTACTCAATGCAAGAAGCCTCGTGAATAAAATACCTGAATTTCTCATCCTCTTAAATATGGCTAACTTCGACATTATATTTGTCTGTGAAACATGGCTCAATGCATCTCTCCCGACTCCATTACCACAGTAAGAGGCTATCATGTTTACCGATCAGATCGTGAAAATCGTCGAGGAGGTGGTGTTGCTATATTCTATAAAAAATCCTTACATCTAAAAATATCCAAGTTACCCAGGAGCTTGCCCTTCCTGAAACCATCATCTGTGAACTATCCTTAAATATCACAATTCGATTCTTACTATGTTACAGAGCACCTGATTATGACATCGAACATATAAACAAGCTAAATACACTACTAACATGGGCTACATCCTGCCCATACCCTTTTATCTTTCTTGGAGATTTCAATCTACCTCATATTGACTGGACCCTAAATAATTGTACAACTGAAATCATACACACAACCTTCTTCAATGCTATTACAAATCTAGGTCTTGAACAACTAGTAACCAACAACACTAGACTGAACAACTGCCTCGATCTCATCTTCTGCAATAGTTTGAATTTAATTTACCGAATACAAACCAAAGAACCCTTTCCAGTAGTGATCACAATATGATTGACTTTTGCCTCAACATACGTCCACGCAAAAATCACCACAACGATGTCATCCCTAGTTGTAACTTCAAAAAAGGCAATTATGATCTTATAGATAACGATCTCTCATCCCTCGATTGGCAATCTCTATTCACTGGATGCAATACTGTTGAAGATCATTACAACATATTTTTACTTGAAGTCAAAGAGTCATCAAACTATATGTTCCAACAACAACTCCAAAAAAAAAAAAAAAAAGCAGATTACCCATATCAATAAGGAAACTTCAATCCAAAAGAGATCACTCTGGTGGAAAAACAAATCTGGTCACGTTGCTAATTTCAAAAACCGATATAAAAATTTATGCCACCAGATAAAGACCGAATGCACCAATTACCACATTAAACAAGAGGAAAACCTTCTAAGCACCAATTCCACCCGTGCTTTTTACAATTTTGTAAACAACAAACTAAAAGACTCAAGGTCCATCCCTCCCTTGATAGGACCTGATGGTAAAGACTGCAGCGACGACATCATTAAAGCCAACATCTTTAACACATTCTTCGGCTCAGTGTTTGTAAACAGTAATGGATCATGCCCAATGTTTCCTAGCCGTACCACAGACAACAATAATGATCTAATACATATCGATTTTACAGTGAGACAACGTTGAAAAAGCACTACGCAACCTAAAACCATCTCTATCTATTGGGCCGGATGGAATATGTGCCTACTTCTTAAGAAAACTATCCGCTGCCATAGCCAAACCTCTAAGCATAATCTTTGAAAGATCTTTCAGAACCAGCTCCTTGCCCAACCTATGGTTACAAGCCACAGTCATTCCCATCTTCAAAAAGGGAGATCCAAGCCTAGTTGAAAATTACAGACCAATCTCCTTATGCTGCGTCACCTGTAAAGTCATGGAATCAATTATTAACCAATCCATCATCCTCCATTTAGAGACAAACAACCTACTCTCCAATAAACAATTTGGTTTCAGAAAAAAACTATCCTGTAATCTGCAACTCTTACACTGCAAAAACATATGGACTACTCAACTCGACCAGGGCAAAGCAATAGACGCAATCTACATAGACTTCTGCAAAGCCTTTGATTCAGTGGTACACGACAAACTACTCCTAAAAATAAAATCTTATGGTATCTCTGGACAACTGAATAACTGGATAGAAGCATTCCTGTCAAACAGACAACAAATGGTCAAAATTGGGAACGCCCTATCAAATCCAGTACCTGTCAATAGTGGTGTTCCCCAAGGCAGTGTTCTAGGACCAACTCTCTTCATAATCTACATAAACGACCTTTGTGATCATATCAAGAGCAATTGCGTTCTCTTCGCTGATGATGTAAAGCTGTTCAATACCACAGACAATACTACTACCCTTCAAAAAGATCTAGACTATGTATCTGAATGGTCTAACATATGGCAACTCCAAATCTCAACAAATAAATGCTCTGTCTTACATATTGGTAAAAAAATCAGAAAATAAAATACAAACTGAATAGTCAAGATCTTGTTGATGACCCAAGCTCTGTAAAGGACCTGGGAATACTCACCTCTAATGATCTAAGTGCTAGAGCTCACTGCAACTACATAGCCAAAAAGGCATTAAGAGTTGTTAACCTAATCCTACGTTGCTTTTTCTCTGGTAATATCTCACTACTAACCAGAGCATACAAAACATTTGCTAGACCAATACTCGAATACAGTTCATCAGTCTGGAATCCTTATCACGTATGTGATATTAACACAATTGAGAAAGTCCAGAAGTATTTCACAAGAAGAGTTCTCCACTCTTCTACCCATTATAGAATACCTTACGCCACCAGACTCGAAATTCTAAAACTAGAAAACCTCGAATTACGCCGTCTTCGGTCCGACTTAAACATGGTATATAAAATCATACATTGCAATGTCCTACCTGTCAATGAATACTTCAGCTTTAACCATAACAACACAAGAGCACACAACAGATACAAACTCAAAGTAAACCGCACCAAACTTGATTGCAGGAAATACGACTTCAGCAATAGAGTGGTCAATGTCTGGAATACTCTACCCGACTCTGTAGTCTCTTCCCCAAACCCCAAAAACTTTAACCTTAGACTGTCTACTATTGACCTCACCCCTTTCCTAAGAGGTCTGTAGGGGGCGTGCATAAGCGCACCAACGTGCCTACCGTCCCTGTCCTATTGTTTTCTCTTATTCTTTTATTTTTCTTATATGTACCCATTTCATATATTCACAATTATGTATACACTTGTACTTATTATCTTGTAAACAATTGACAAATCAAATAAATAAAAATAAATAAATAAAAATCTGTAAAAAAAAATGTTTTCCCTTTGTTCAGTTCCCTCTGTCTTTTAAAACAGGCATCCAACAATTGTTGCAATAAGTATGGTTCCTCCTCTTAAGTGTTGTGTTCAGGACTTCTGAATTTTCCACAATGCTCCCATCTTTTTGCCACAAGGGTATGCATGGAGACCTTTAATAGGGACTGAAAATGCACTCGTGCCAGGCATTTATATTAGTCTTGATGCATTCCAGAACTTTGCCTTCAAAAATAAAACTCCATACTCAAAAGTAGAAATTCTGTTCCATGTGTAGCACATAGATAATAGATAATGAGATTCCTTGTTTCCTTGCTGGCTGTTGTCTAAGGAATTGGGTAGGGGTCAGAGGTGCTATTCAGCAGGTTCTGATCATTTCTGGAGAACCGGTAGTAGAAATTTTGAGTAGTTCGGAGAACCGGCAAATACCACCCATAACTGGAGATTTTACAGTATCTTTCCCCTACCATGCCTACCAAGCCACACCCACAGAACCGGTAGTAAAAAAAAATTGAATCCCACCACTGGTAGGGGTCTTCCTAAAGCAATTCTTCATGTTCCAGAAGCTGAAGAATAATGGCCCACTCAGTCACAATTTGGCATTATCATTTACAAAATATTCACAGGTGCTTCTCTAGCAAAGGGATTGTGAAACTGTCTGCATGTAGATTTAATGTAGCAGTTCCTAAATGAAGAAACTGATGCTTGTAATGAGAAAGAAAGATAGGATTCATAAAGCTCAAATAATATCCACAGTGCAGAGCTTTCTTTGTATTCTGAAAAACACATCTGATTTATAGTATTGTAATCCCTTGGATTACTGATCTTTGAGGTTGCAAAGTTTTGTGCACATCTTTGGATGGAAGAGCCCACATTCTGCTGTTGTTCATCACATTTATCATTTTTATTGATTGTATTACATTTTTGCTGCTGTTGTTGTAGTTGTTGTTTTGGGCTGCCAGAGTCTTCGGGAGTTTGGCAGAAGACAAGTTAAATAATAAGATTCGCTACATAGTCAGCCAGATATTTAGACTGGATTTGGCATTTTATCCACCTATCGAATCCTTTCCAAGGACCTAGGTGGTGGTGGTTGTTTGATGGCATTAAAGTTAAATTTTAATGTGATTTAATTCATTTTAGGATAATAGTTTATGCTTAGTGCTAATCTTTGAATTATACTACAGCATATTAAACCTTGCTTAATACTGTATTTTGACATTATGAGTAAACTTACAAATACAGTTAAGTTTCCTGCATAATCCTTTGATTTAGGTTGAGGCTTTGTGTTTAGTAATAGCTTTAGAATTATAATGTAATATAGGATTTCTTTATGTGTGTTGCTTAGTATGAGAAGTCCTACACAAGGAATTCCTAGAATGAATTTAGAGTTACGATAACACTTCATTGAGACTTTAGGAATCTCAAGAGCTATCGGCTTTAGAATTATAGGATTTTGCTTTGGGGTGAAGCTTTTTGTTTAAAGGGTGATGGCCTTGATCCTATATTTTGCACCAAGGAGCTTGAAATTCAGTCAGTTTTGTAGTATATGAATCTCACTGGTATCCTTGTTCACTTTCAAGTATATGCTCTATAAATACAGTATAAGAATTCTAAACATCTGTGTCCAGTTAATGCATTTGGAGGATTTTTTCTCATGCACATAAAAGAGACAATAGAGATGATATATAGAGAGATAGACAGAGATAGATATCTAGATAGGTAGGTGGGTAGACAGACAGATGGCTGACAGGTAGATAGATAGATTAGATAGATAGGTAGGGGTAGGGATAGATGATAGGTAGGTGATAGATAGATAGATAGATAGATAGATAGATAGATAGATAGATAGATAGATAGATAGATAGATAGATAGATAGATATGACAGGTAGGTACTGAAAATGAACTCTATCCCACCCTACCCTTTTTTTCCAGAAATAGATCATCATCACATTTACCCATTTTCATCTCTCCAAATTGTATGACTATGGATAGAATGAAATTAATAAAAAGTGTCACAAATGTATGGAGCTTGACCAGAAATGCCTTCTGAAAGAATCTTCTCTTTGAAGGAGTATATAGTCAATAATAAATCAAAATGCTAGAAGGATATATGAAGCACCTGCATTTTCATTTTATGGGAAATCAGAGCTTTTTTATTTAAATGAAGTAGCTGATTTAAAGCTAGCATGTAAAATCTTAAATGACAGTTAAGGCAACTTATCCTCAGGGGAAATTTGGATGCACTGAGGTACATTATCAGTTTTTGTACTGGGATTTTTTTTCCCACATAAAGCTGTTCCAATTTAAGGGTTTCTTTGAAGACTGGAATTAAATGTTACATTCAGTTATACATTGTGGAAAGATCCTGGTTTAATGAGTCAAACCCCAATGGTTAGCAAAGATAAGCATTCTCATAATTCATTCATGAATTTAGGCAAGCTATGAAAATTAAAGCAGCATTATTTCACTAATAAACCTTGCAAACCAGGTAGATTTTATTATTAAATTGGATTAAGGACAGAATTGGTGTTGAACCACAAGTTCCACCTGGTTCTGTGAAGGAAAAGCTGAAAAAATCCAGCATTCTGATTTCATATTAAAGCCCAAAGCCCTACCCCACCTCAAAAAAAATCTCAATTGCTGAAGCAGATAATCTTAATAACCAGCACTTCCATGCATTACAAAAATGCTCTCACTAACTGCCGAAGACAAGATTTTGGAGGCCTATTTTCTAGCAAGGCTTTCTGTAGCAGCAGCTATTATCTAAAAACTGGTAGAAACCTTTACATGTTCCAATAAAATAAATTCTGATTTTTTTAAGGAGAATACTTATTTTAACAAGAGAAATCATTTGATTCTATTATTATTCATAATCAGCTCCTGGTAGCTAATTTCTTCAAAAGCTTTCAAGCCATTTATATACAATTCTTTCCTTATCAGACCGCAAACAAGCATGGTGGACTGTCAATTGTTTTGGGACCTGTGGTGATTTCTGAACCATGTTCTAAGAAATTTTGTTTTGTTTTTAGCCTGGAGAAAACAAAAAATTGCTTCTTATTTCTTAGGGGTATTTTGGTAGCACATGAGGCTTTGCCTCTTAAATATTTAGGCAAATTTCTGCCCAGACCTTTGGTGTGACACCAGGAAGGCCATATGAAGCTTTCTCTTTCCTTTTCAAAAGGATGTTGGCCCTCAGTCCTGATCTGATGTATCCCCAGGACTCTTCTTTTCCTTAAAAGAAGAATATTTGAAAACAAACAAGCATGTCCTTGGCACATCTGATCCTAAGTATGTTTTAAATCCGTAACTCCAGTCCACTGTACCAACGTTGGTTTCCTCAGCTGCCTTCAGAATTAAAATAGTAAACACAGAATCAGAGGTTTAAAGCAATACTTGGATCCAATTCTTATTTATGTGTTGCATTTTTGCCTAGAATTATAATCACAATTCCCAAATATCGTAGCCAAATATCATGCTACTAATAATCACCGTCCAGAGCCCCCTTATGGGGGAGATCGCCAGTTAAGAAGTTTGATACGTTAAGTAAAAATAAATAAATTATAGGAACTGATATCCAAAGTCTCCAGAAAAAAGAATACAACTTGGGAGGTTACAGAGAGGTTACAGAGAGAAATTGCGATAATCCTTCACCAGACCTATGGGGAGGACTGTTTAGATCAGGGGTCTCCAACCTTGACAATTTTAAGCCTGGTGGGCTTTGCTGGCTGGGGAATTCTGGGTGTTGAAGTCCTCCAGCTTAAAGTTGCCAAGGTTTGAGCTCCCTGCTTTAGATGGCAGCAATGGCTGGTCTTCTACCAACTGACTGTATTACTGCTGAGAAACCCCTTTAAACTATTTTCTCCTAGAAGCTGGTGTTTTCTTGGATTTAGAAAAGCTAATAAGAACAAGTATCCTTGAGGCACATTATCTTGCCAGAGGAAAAAAAGACAGGGGATCTAATATCCTTCCTGAAAAAAAGATGGGTTCGGAGAAATCTCCATTGGAGTTGGTAGTAAGAGTTGGTTTCCAGGTGACTACCAAACACAACCAGTTTGATGCAGCAAGCCAAAGACGATCTTCAACACAGGGTAAACATTTTCACATATGCACACACAGACATAGATAGACACATTCTGAGAGAGGGAGGGAGGGAGTTATCTTCACCCCTTCCAAAAGGAAAAGATACAAAGTCAGATTTTGCTGGAAACTCAACAGAATGTGAAGATTATAATTTGTTCTCATAGCAAGCCAGAGAGAAAACAACAGTGTACAGTGTCTTCCTTCACAGATATATTCACTTCAATATAAAAGTCACTTATTTCTGTCATCCACTTCTTGCCTCCTCTTTTGTCCCTTTGAACAAAATCTTCCATTTTTCCTTCAGCCTTCACTCAAGAATGACATTCTGGATCTAATCCTCTCATAGGTCATACTGTAAGTCTCCAATCGATCCAACTTCTTGTTTATCTTCCATTTATCCCTTAGATCTTTGCCGGTAGTGATGAATTAAGACAGCAGGAAGGAAAAACAGCTTCAGAAAACTTTGAAGATTTGTACTCCCTCCCTTTCCAGGCAATTTTTTAAACCTCATTTTTAATGGGGATTCAGAAGGAACTCCAGGAACTAGCCTGATACATGCAGGATTAACTAATTGACTCCCATTCAAATGTAAAACTCAAAGGAAAGGAAAAGATAGTTGTAAAATCTGTCACATCTCATTTGCACTAAGAGAAAGTATAACTGACAAGCAAGGCAATTAAAAATTAGATTCTATTTAGTTGACTCCGACAGAGCTTTCTGTATGACACAAAGGTGAAGGATAAAATTCTCCGCGTAATAGGGCAAGGTATACACATATACATACCCATAATGCTCTTCTCTTTCAGGTTATGCAGGACCATGCAAAGTGCACATGAAGAATGAGAACCAGTAAACCAATGAAAATGAAGGCATGAAATAAGAAAAATAAAATAAAAGGAAAGATTCATTAATGTCTTTTATACCTAGACTTTTCACATAACTTTCTGTTCTTACACCATGCCATTATCATGTCCATACACCAATTCACCTATTGTTTTTCTTTTGTTCTTCAAATTTCTCACCTGTCTCTGGGAATTTCATTATCTCCATCCAATCTCAACATTCTGAGATTTCCCTTTCCACTCAACCCATTCATTCTTTCTACATATATCTGTTTTGCCATTTGATCATTTGTTCTCACAATATGCCGATATCATATCAGCATATTTTTAATACTATCACTCACTTTTGTATCCAGTTGGATGTTCAATTGTTCAATTGCATGTTTTACCACGTATGGTTCTTTAATACTGCATTCTTACTGCATTCAGCTTATTTTTATGTTGGCCCTGATACTCTATAGCCAATTCTTGCTTCTACACAGAAAAATGAACACTTTCATGCACAATTATTATAACTTCCTTTGGCAAACATTTCTTCTTTGCAACAAACAGCTTACACTTAGCATCTGCACATCTAAAAATAGCCTATTTCCCCATTTTTAAAAAACATTCTAACAAGATACAGATGTTCTTCCTCCAGTTTCCCACTATTTGGTTCACTATAATCTCCCTCCCTCAATGCAAATGCCATGATATTTGATAAATTTGCAGACTCTTAGATGTTTGGAGGCACGATAGCTCATGATAGGTTAAAGACTTGTCAGCTGGGTTTGAGACCCAAGCGCCATACAATGGGTTGAGTTCTCATTACTTGCCTCAGCCCCTGCCCACCTAACAGTTTGTAAGCAAGCAAACACAAGTAAATTATTAGGTACCATTTCTGTGGGAAGGTAACAGCATTCCATGCATCTTTGGCATATAGCCAGGCTGGCCACATGTCTACAGAAATTGTCTTCGGACAACACTAGTTCTCTCAGCTAAGAAATGGAGATAAGAACCATGCCCTAGAGTCGGACACAATTTGATAGGGAAATTATCTTTATCTTTACTCTTCAATACATTTTCTACATTATCTCACTTCTGCTGCAAAATATTTTGGTCAATAATATGCACTATCTGCCAACAAAAGTACAGGCATATTGATGCACCTGGCCAACATATCTTATTGTCCATTTATGGACAAGCATTTGTCCATAAATATGTTAAACAACTAAGGGGACATCCCATAGCATTTATTTGTTTGTTCAAACAATTTATATAGCTGCCCGTTGCATATCAATGACTTGTTATACTTTTAGTACACACCAAGTTTTTCATTTGTATATACCATTATTTTTTCACATATACCATTATTTTTTCTCATTCAGCAATCAACCATCAACATTCCAATGCAAAATGTTCATAATTCAACCCTACACTGTTTATTCACCTTATATGCTTTCTCAGACTCAGCAAAAGCACAATAAATGGTATTTCCCACATTCATACATTAGGTGATGGTGCCTTGAAGAACATATCTGATCTGTACACTTTCTGCCTAGCATAAAATGGTTCTGTACGGGTCCTTTTCAGATTTTGCACATTCTGCCTTCTTTTCCCTTCTCTTTCAGCTGCATATTACAAAATGATCACACAATCTTCAGTTATACGTACAAGGTCTGCAAAATTTTCTCCTAATAGCATCAACAGTGAATTAAGATTATGGTTTCTTTTTCTTTCAGCACCAGGATTTTGTTAGGTTTTTGGGTTTTTTGGCACAATTTATGCCAAGTATACCACAATTGCAACCAATTTTACCCCAAGCACATTCACACTATTCTGTGCAAACTAGAATTGCTCAGTTCTAAAGATTGTTTAAGGGAACGTGGTGGCTCAGTGGCTAATATGCTGAGCTTATCTATCAGAAAGGTTGGCAGTTCAGCGGTTTGAATCCCTAGCACCGCATAACGGAGTGAGCTCCCATTACTTATCCTAGCTTCTGCCAACCCAGCAGTTTGAAAGCATGTAAAAAATGCAAGTAGAAAAATAGGGACCACTTTGGTAGGAAGATAACAGCGTTCTGTGCGCCTTCAGCATTTAGTTATGATGGCCACATGACCACAGAGACGTCTTTGGACAGTGGAAACGAATAGCACAAATGTGCATGGGGAACCTTTACCTTTTAAAGATTGTTTAGCATATCAGCACCCTGTTGTTCACCTCTTGCCAACTAAGATGTACATGCAAGATACTGACATGTATGCAGGATAAATGATTGGTATTATTATGTTATTGCTATGCCTTATTTTCAGCTCAAAACCATCTTCGGCCTCCCTTGCAGATGCACTTTTTGGAAAGCAAAATAAATGTGCATAACATGTCAGTCCTTCTTTCTCTACTGCTGGGTTGCATTTTCTGCCAAAAAAACCCAGGACAGGTTTAGTGGTACCTAAATAACAGAAGTCCACTTCAGAAGACAATAGCATTAGCAGTGAGTTAAGGTTATGTTTTTTTTCCCTACAGCACCAAAGTTTTAGCAAGCAAACTACATCTGCTAACTTCAGTATATCTGTTCCACAATGACATACTTTATGATTGAAGTAACTGTAATCTGAGATGTATAAATTCACCTCTTTGTAGAAAGCTCTTTTCAGCTGATACAGTTGAGTACTGGAAAGATATAGCAATTTGAAACTGCTTCCATTTTTTTCAACTGCTTTGTGCAAGAGGCCTGTAAGACAGAGCTTTGGTTTTTCTCAATTTTAAATCCCAGATGGGAATACAGCCCACTTTGTTGACTAAGCTTTACCTGCCTCACAGTTTACCCTACAAGACAAAATATCAGCTCACAGACTTTCACTTAACCATAGAACGCTGTCCCTTGTTCATTTTTTAATGCAGTTAAAATGGCAAACAAATACAGATGGTTTTCACTGAGAAAGATAATTGTGCTGGGAAATCTGTTCAAGATTCCTAGCACTCCATCCACAACATACACACAGACACAAAGTCCATATGGTGACTATTTAGAATGTGAAGCCTATATTAAGGAAAATAATATGAGCAAGGGTGAATTTAAACAAGAAATATGCACAACTCAAAAAAGGAAAGCCTGGGAAAACACGTTTGGAAGTTTAAAAAGCATTTATCTTGTTTTCTTGAAGGTTTTGCTTTCTTTAGATTATTTCTGCCTGCCTAGTCCCTTTTTGTTCAAGTGCGATTTATTCTGCATATGATCAAACCGAGAATGTCTTTCACTTCTGTCTCTGAATCACCATGCAGAAACATTTCCCTCACTCTTCTTGTTCTAAATCTGCAGTCTAACGTTTCCAAGAACCAACACCTAAATGAAATGACAGTTTGACACACCAAGACAAAAAAAGAATAAGATGATATTGCTTCCTGGTAGTAAATATAGATGATCTGGCTGAGATTCCAACATACGTCTACCCACCTGCCTGGTACTTCCTTCCTTTGATGACATTTGAGACAGCTGTTAGTTTCTTCCAGTTATCTCCCAAGAGGCCAGCATCCTCAATTTGTGACTAGCCCTATCTTCAAACATCTCAGGGCAACCAAAATGTGACAGGATGACAGATAGCCCTCTCAATGGATACTGACAAACAAATTAGTGCCAAGATGTTTTTCAGAGTATACCAGATGTGTTGGTTCGATCATATGGAGCAAGCAATGAAAAGCTGTCTGTATCCCATCTGTGCTTTCTAATCAATCACTGTTGGTTGAGGAAAAGGCACTGTAAACATTTGGTCTTTGTTTTTAAACAGTCTTGGGTCCTGGCCTTGTCGTGCTGAAAGCTTTTTCTGCTTAAAATTCTTTTTTTAAAAAAAACCTGACACACAAAAATCCAGTCCCAACTTAAAAAAAAAAAAAAAAGAAGAAGAAGAATAAATAACTAGATGTAGAAATCAGATTTGAATGTTCTGGAGCTGAAGCAAAATATTGTAGACCAGGAAATGTTTTGCATCTGACATGTGTGCTTCATGAAAGGACAACTCCAGACCACACTGTAAAAAAGATGTTGAGGCTCTAGAAAAAGTGCAGAGAAGAGCAACCAGGATGATTAGGGGACTGGAGACTAAAACATATGAAAAGTGGTTACAGGAACTGGGCATGGCTGGTCTAGTGAAGAGAAGGACCAGGGGAGACAGGATAGTAGTGATCCAGTATTTGAGGGCTGCCACAAAGAGGAAGGGGTTAAGCTATTTTCCAAGGCACCCAAAGGTCAGAAAAGGAATAATGGATGGAAACTGAACAAGGAGAGATTTAAGCTGGAAATAAGGAGAAATTTTCTGACAGTGAGAACAATCAACCAATGGAACGGCTTGCCCTCAGAAGTTGTGGGAGTGCCATCACTTAAGACTTTCAAGAAGAGATTGGACTGCCATTTGTCAGAAATGGTGTAGGGTTTCCTGCTTAGGCTGGGAGTTGTACTAGATGACTTACAAGGTCCCTTCCAATTCTGATTATCTGTAAAGAAGTTTTCTATGAATCTGAGCAACAGGAAAAATAAGATTAGCCCTCTTGCTTGCAACCATAGAGGAGACTTTTAAAGGACACTAAGTTTGCACCCCTCATTTTCTAATTACTTTTAAAAATTGCTCATTAATTACTAAGCTATTAGAGACCTTCAGAATGACAAGTTTGAAAATGCCAGGCAAGTTTGTTTTTAATCCTGAATGAAAGAAAATTGTAATGATAAGCTTACGAATTTAAAGCATCTGAAATAAACAGCAAAAAGCTAAATACATTTTGTTCTTAGAAACTTTTAAATGAACTAAGGGTTCAGATAAAATTGAAATATGAAAACTTTTACAGTAAGATTTTAGACAAAAGCTTCTCATGGGATATAGATACTGTTCTGTTTTTACAAGAGGTAGCATAATTTATAAATTATAATTTCAAAATTTCAAAATCTAGACATTAGAGGGGACTAAAGATTTTAGATAGAAGAAAGATATAAAAGCCTGGTTATGATTATGGTTTTGACAATAAAAATATTGAAAGAGAGTCTGAAAGAAGGGAGTCAGAAAAGAGTAACCATAATATCAATAACTTCAGCAATGATGTCTTCTTCTGTCATTTCTGTCCCAAAAATGTTGTGAAAAAATGTCAGATATGGAACAGACTTTATTTGACAAGAAAGATATGTAATCAAAGTGTATTTACAACTGCCAAGTCAAGAGGATGACTTAGAAAAGGGTGAAGAATTGTGAGAAATTGAAGTCCACACGTCTTAGAGTAGTTATGTATTAAACTAGATAGTTAAAAATAAAATAAAAAGTATTTTCAATATGCTTGTTCTGACTTGTTGATAATAAGAGTAAGAATCAATTAAGCATGAACAAAGCTGGCATAATATAACTATTTAGCCATGCCAATCTCACAAACAACGCAGGTGCAGAAAAGATAAATTAGCCTGTAATAAACTTCAGTTTTTATTTATGATGTGACTTTTGCAGTGGATCAAAATCAGGTCTTGTTATGTTCATGGGAATAACCTAGATAAAAAATATGCATCAAATAATTATGAGTTTTATTAGCATCATTAACAGGGAACTTTCCTGTTTTAATTGAACTTTTCTGATCCAATCACTTCAGCCTGTAACTGTATATTGTTTATTCTGTTTCTTAAATTTATAATTCCCAGAACAAAACACATGATTTATAGTGCTTTCTTTTCCAGCTTTATTCACTAAGAGATAGTGACCTGCTCAAAATCAACTGATTAACCATCCTCTTCTGAGCATAGATTTTGCATGGAAATATTGAGTCCATTTGGATCTAACCGGGGGGGGGGGAATTGGGGAGGGGACTATTTTAATATACATTATTGGAGGAATCAGAGATGGTTCTTATCAAACTACATAGCATGATGCACAGCATTTGAGGAAAATGTCAGACTAAACAGGACCCATTTATAATCCATATTCTAATAATGGTCATGCTTTATTATTCAGCCTTCTTCTCATACAGTTCTTAACCAATTTGCTGTAGAAAAATAGCTAACTATAGGTTTAATTCCTGTTTTAGGGAAATGCAATCATAAGTACTGCTTTGCTAATGTATACTAAATCTATGATAAATCTTAAAATTGCCTTTAATAGAGCTAGTGTTTCTGGAATAACTTGTACACAACTAACTCATGTTGCTTACCAATTATTGTAATTAGTATTACTTTGCAGCAATTATGTTCAAGTATTAGTCTTTGATTATTTATTTAACAAAGTTGTATAGCTTGCCCCATCCATCAGCAGGAACTCTGCAGGGCAAACAAAGTAAAAAACACTTTTTATACTAAAAAGACTTGCGAGATTGTTGTCAGCCCTGTAAGGTAGTCTAGACAAGAAGCAGAGCTAGGAAGATGGTTCACTTCTCAGCTAACAAACTTCATCAGTTCTGATTCAGCTTCTTGGACAGTGGTGGGATTAAAAAAAAAATTACTACCGGTTCTGTGGGCATGGCTTGGTGGGCGTGGAGTGGCTTGGTGGGCGTGGCTTGGTGGGCGTGGCAGGGGAAAGATACTGTAAAATCTCCATTCCCACCCCACTTCTTGGGGAAGGATACTGTAAAATCCCCATTCCCTTCCCACCCCACTAACCTGCTTTCCAGCTCAGTTCTCCTGTGCAGGGCAATCAAAGAAGACCCAGCCAATCAGCCTGGACTCAGGAGGCAGAGAATAGATGGGGGCAGGGGCAGTCAGAGTTGGTATTCTGGACGACTCAAAATTTCCGCTATTGGTTCTCCAGAACTAGTCAGATCCTGCTGAACACCATCTCTGTACTTGGATAAGAAGCAAAATATCTTTTTCCTCAAGGAAAAAATATAGTTGAGTTGCCTCATGAAAAAGCATCTTTGAGACAATCATGACCTGGGTGACTGAGAATCTCCATAAACATTTAGCTCTAATTTTATTGTAGGTTTACATTAACAGAATCTTGCAAGTCTGAAAATTCATCACTTCCTCACTTGCCTTTACAGTGCAACAAACTAGATAGGCTCCTTTCTAAAACATTTTCCATGTCCTGTCAGCTGTCTTTTATCTGCCAATTGTTTAGTCTGAAATTCTTCCTCCTGTCTCACAAGATCATTCCCACACGCTATTACAATTTCATACTTAACCCCATGCTAAAAAAAATGCCCTCACCCAGATTTTTTCATGTAGATTTTAAATAGAATTGTTAAATCTCACTGACATACCCTTATTTAACAAATAAACACATAAATTGTATAAGTACTGGTCATATATTGTTATATCTTCTTCCTGACATTTTGTTTTGATTCTTGTTTTAAGAGTGGGAAAGGAATTGTTCGAAATCATGGCATATTTCCCCTCTCTGAGTATTTTTAAAAAAACAGTTGCAGAATAGCTTTTGCTAGAAAAAGTTAATTTAATCAGAATTTTATCAGTCTCTTAAAGTACCAAAACACTTGCAAACTATTCCCCACCACCATCCAGCAGAACTGAAGAAGCTTTTTGGATGAGAAGTGAAATGTCTTCAAAGAAAAGAAAACAAGGAAGTCAAGTTGCCTCCTGAAAAAGCATATTTGGGACAACCACGACCCAGATGACTGAGAATCTCTACAGACTACTTGCAAACTAGTTAGTGATTTATATTAAAAACTAGTGATTTATATGAGATTACTGTAATAGAATATGAGGGTGTCTTTGGATTCAAGAAGAAGACCATAGTCTAGATCAATGGCCCCCAACTTTTTGGGCACCAGGGATCAATTCCATGGAGAGGTTTTCCACAGACCAGCGGGGGCCTGCCTGCATCCCACATGGGGCTTTGTTTGTTTGTTTGGCCAGGTTTCTGGCATTCCGAGGCCTGGTGCCAGTCCATGGATCAGAGGGTTGGGAATTCCTGGCTTAGATTACAAGACAAATTACTCAGAAGTTTATTTAGAATAGAATAACAGAATTGAACCTTGGAGGTCTTCTAGTCCAACCCCCTGCCTAGGCAGGAAACTCTACACCAGACAAATGGTTATCTAACATCTTTTTTAAAAATTCCAGTGTTGGTGCATTTACAACTTCCCAAGTCAAGTTGTTCCATTGATTAATTGTTCTAACTGTCAGGAAATTTCTCCTTAGTACTAAATTGCTTTGCTCCTTGATTAATTTCTTATCCTGCCCTCAGGTGCTTTGAGAATAGCTTGACTCCCTCTTCTTTGTGGCAGCCCCTGAGATATTGGAACACTGCTATCATGTCTCCCCTAGTCCTTCTTTTCATCAGACTAGACCTACCCAGTTCCTGCAACCATTCTTCATATGTTTTAGCCTCCAGTTCCCTAATCATCTTGGTTTCTCTTCTCTTTACTCTTTCTAGAGTCTCAACATCTTTTTTACATCATGGCAACCAAAACTGAATGCGGTATTCCAGTCTGATAAGTCTGATAAGAGAATCCAAGTCCAAAAGATGGACAGGGATGAAGAAAGTATCAGAAGGGATCCTCCCTAGTTACCTGGAAAGTAAAGATAAGGGAGTGGGATAAGCACATTCAGACTTGCAAGATTCTATAACTATAATCTTACAATAAAGGTAGCATTAGAACTCATGTTTCATCAGAATTATCTTGAAGGACTGAAAAATATAAAAAGTGACTTCCTACAGCTTTTACTGCTTTTTCATTGTTCATTTGACATCAGGACCAATGGAGGAAATTTTTGATTGGAGTAGCTCTATGTTAGAGAGTTAAAATATGGGCAAAGAAAATGCTAGGGGAAATATGGTTTGTGCTAAGGGATAAATGGAAGCCCTTTTCTAACATGGGTAGGTAAGGGGCTTTTAAATTCTCATTTGATCATTTACAAAAAGCTTCCAACTTGATTGTTAAATGTTTTCTCTTGTGCTTAAATTTCATGCTGGAGATTATTAAAAATTGACTTTACAGTATTTGCTTTACTTATCTGTCCTAGCCAGGCTGTGCTGAACTCATGGATTTGGTGAATTATTAAATTTTTAAAAGCCATTTGTTTGGTATTTTATACTGGCTTTCTCTCCATCTGTAGGGACAAGCACCTCTGGTCTCAAAAATTGGAGAAAAAAGGTTTAATTTATCTTTAATCTAAGACGGTTTTTAAAGTGTTCCACGATGTAAGACATAATGACAGTCTCCAGTGTAACGCTTAACTAACTGCTTGTTAGTGTTAACATTTAGAAGCATATGATGAAAAAGGGAGAACAATATGGCTTCCAATAGGTTACCCAAGCAGTAATGTTAGGCAAAATAATTCATTGTGTCAGATAACAAGATTTATTTTAGAACATAATGAGATGCTGATAAAGGTCACCATGCCTACAAGTCCATTTTATATGCCATATTAACAGAACCACCTGTATCTTGAATATGGGCTCCACATTTAATTGAAATCTCTTAGATATGTTTGAGAGAGGAAAAGGAGAGGGAGGGAGAGGGTGAGGGGGGAGGGAGGGAGAGAGGGAGAGAGATATCAAATATGTGGTACTCCCTAACTTATGTTGGCTAAACTAGAAACTGAAAAAGAAACATCCAACTGAAGTTAATTGTCAACTTGTAAAATATTCCTATGCCGGTTTCCAAGTTGCCATACGAAAGAGGGGTGGGAAAACCCTGAAGAAGCATATGGCAAATGATTTAGAAGCACATTCCAAGCTTATCTCAACGGGTATTCTAGGCGTGAAAATCTTCTATTGAAGAGTGTGATTGATGACACCTACCCCATGAACATGTTCGTTGGACAGTCTGAATTATGATACACCCAGAGGTGTGGGGGGAAACAGGGTCATAGGTGATTGTAAATTACATATCTCAGAGTCTGCTTCATACAGGCCATGGCAGTATGTCGCTCCCAATAAATCCTTTGAAGTTTTTTGAAGTTTGGCTCCAGGCTCATGATTTAATTAGGGCAATCGCTGGAATTCTGACATTACTTCAATGGTGAACTACCACTTGGATGGAAAATCATAAGCAAAATACAAATAGACTAGTGGTTTTCTTAGGAATAATATCAAAACAGTTTACCATTATTATTTTTTTGCACCTAAGGGAAATTATTTAAATTCCAGCCAATGAACAGAAATATCACACCCATTCTACCTGCATGTCCACACTGAATCAGGCTATTAGTCTACCTACTCTAAGCAACCTTATGGAACTCGTGAGCTTTCCGTTGGATGACAGCTCTTTTTCTCTCTTTGTCTTTCAAAAATAAATATTTAAGGCATGCGGCCTTTGATGTTAGTCAAATCTTTCACCACATTCCAGTGTGTTGAGTATTGTGACATCTTGTATATCAGAATGACCTTGAAAGGTATTGAGGAATTGCTGTCAGCCCAAAATAAAATTCCTCCTCTTGGCTGTGACAAATGAGTGATACAAAAGAGAACTTCAATAATTGTCATTCTGTTTCTAAATTCTTTTTCATTCAAAGGGTTTTCTATCATTATATGGTTGAGGAATCTTTTCTCCAACAGAAACCTGCTTCTGTACTGAATTTATTTTCAGAGGTTCCCTTTCATTTTTTCCGCCAACCAGGCCAGTTAAGGATGGTGTCAACCATAGATATTCTCCCAAATATAGTGCTCTAATTGGGGATTATTCCTGTGTGGTTGTTGGTTGTCTCTATTAAAGATAAAAATCACAAGAATGGAATTGGTGACAAATGTACTGGAGCAGAAGCAACAACAAGTAAATGAAGCCATGATAGTAAGAACATGTGAGATCCATCTATACACAGATTCTCAAAAAAGAAAAGAAAAAGGAAAGAAAATTCTTGATGAGATTCTGAACTTCTTATTTCTCTAATATTTTCACATGGATATATTATCATGCAAGCACATCCAAACATATTTCCCATAAATGTAACTCTTGACTAAATGTAAAGACTTATTTTTGTAAGTGTGGCACAAATTTACAGTCGTTTTCTCTCATGCAAACAATTACTGAGATCTTAATTATTAATTCTGAGTCTCTGCAGTTTACAGCTCTTTATTTGGTACATTGTAAACAAGACTTAATGGATGCAATTTAAGGTCCTTTCCAATAATCTTCCAAACAAAGATTTCTTTAATGGTTTTTTCATGCATATTCATGGAAAGGCTGATTAAATAGAGCAAGGCTTTAACTTCTAAGTATTTGCTGCAGCATGTTTTATATTCTGTCGGAATTTAACTGGACTTCCAGCTAGGAAAAAAATCTTAAGCAAGCAAATCTAATTCACATCTTCTAAACTAATATGCGGAACAAGTATATTTACCTTGCAGACTATATGTGTATTGTTACAATGCACTATTTTGAAAATGAGATCTTATGGGATTATTATTAAATGTAGATGAAGTACAAGGCCTGGTTCAAAATCAAGTCAGCCTCTTTAAAGAGGATTGTAAATGAGGCATGCCACATACAACGTTGTTCTGAAATTATATTGATTTCATTTTTTAAGAGAAAAGAATATGAAATTTTTATTTATACTAAGAATAGTCTGGTACAAATTGAGAAGATGAAGATAAGCTTTTTGGGGATTTTTGGTCAAAGTTTCTTAGCAGTTTTCTTTGACCATTCTTTGTATGGTGCTTAGAATCCACCTCAATACTATTGGGCCTTGTGGGATTTCCAGTTTATTTATTTATTCAAAAGACTGATCAAACATTCTTCAACATACATGGAACAAATGCAACAAAGAAATTAGGTGATATAACAACAAAGAAACAAAGAAATTAGGTTGTTTAGAATAACTCAAGGCCGCTGTTAACTTTTCAATAAAAGCACAGCTACCCTTCCAGAAATGAAACCACTAGAAAGCATTAAACCAACTTTTCTTGATTTAAAAAAAGGATTAAAATTTGTGCTAAGAGATCTTTACTCAGTAGGAAGAATAGTAACCAGAATTCTATATTTGGGAGGATATCTCTGGTTGACATTAATCAATTAATACTAATTGATATTAATATTAATTAGAAATATTCTATATCTTTGATAAACAGTTAATTCATAAATAGAAAGCAAATAAATTTCAACTACCCCAAATAGGAAGTTTTGTTGTTCCTTCAACATTGAAGATGTGCTGTTGGGTATGAGAGATGTTCCTGTCTCCGTGTTCTATGATCCATGATTCTTGAAACAGAGCTTACATTTTGGATATATAATTCAAGAGTTTATTCACATCTGTTGGTTGTATTGATCTTTATAACACCATAGCAACACATTTACAGATACTAAAGCAAAATGAGGTAATAATGAGACAAACCCCTATTCATCAGTATATGTTGCCATATAATTTTAAACTTTTAGCAGATAAGGTCAATGGTTAGCTCTTTTTAAACATTTCTCTGGGTTATATAGTAATTGGGAGAATTTTTTTATTAAAACAGTCATAAATCATACTTTACATTCAATAAAATCCTGTTTTAGGATACTATTTAAATTGCTTGTTTTCAAGCATTGTAGATTTACAAACATATTCCAACACTAATTGTAATTCAGATATTTTAAATACTAGTAATTCATCTGGACCAAACTGAAGCCCATGTTTTAATTTAATACATTACTATTTCTCAATTGTAGATAGCATAGGTTCCTCTTGCAAAATTTCAAATGGTTTGAAAACCAAATAACTAATTTTAAAGTATTAACATGACTACATATAAAAAGATTTACATTTGCTATTGAAACTGAAATTGTCATAGAACAATGATTGCTCTGGAATAATGACCAAGATTTTACAAAATATGTATTAAGATCCTCCAAATATGTTTTGCAGCCTTTAATACGGAAATGCAAACAGGTTTTTTTAAAAAACAGAGCAAGCTCTTGCATTATGTCAATGTCATATAATAACTTTCTAATTTGTTTGTTGTTCTCTTCCACAGATCTATAAAGATTAATGACAAAGATTAAAATCAGGAAAGTTGAACCCATCTATCATCATATGGCAGCAAAAACGTAGACTAAGAAAATATATGGATTTCTTTTCTATAAAAGATAAATTAATATCATATTAATCTTTAAAGAAATTTAAACTATTAACATAGCAATACCTCAACATAAATATATCAGTCTTGAAGTAATATTCATTTTATAACACTCATCTTTCCCCATAAAATAATGGACTTTTTAACCAAGTTTTGATAATTTTTTATATCAAATAAAAAGTAGTCATATACTTTATCTAGAAATGAAGATGTTTTCCTAGTATAATTTTTCCCAGACATTTAAAAGATTTCTTCTATTTTCTGACCACAACACTGAAATTTAATTTGTACCCCCAATAAATTCAGTCATTTTAAAAGTTATATCATGATAAACAGTTTTCAAAGTAACAAGAAATTATATTCTTTTTCTTATCAATCTGGATTAAATTCAGATAAGACTGAAAGCTATCTTGCAAATGAGAAGAAAGTTCTTTTCTCTAATTTCTGGTTTTTCAAATCCACAATTAATAGAGAGAGTCAGTGCTTGAGAGAGGAAAACTTCTCTTTATCAATTTGAGAAGTGAAAAAAAATTACTGGCTAGTTGGGGAGAGGAATCTTTAATCATATTTCTATATTCCAAACCTGAAGTTTCTGAACATAATTTACTTGATAATGTTTACAAATAGCTCAAATTAGCTGGATGTTAATATTTTGAATAAATCACTTTGGTCATTTTAAAGATATTGAGCCATTGTTGTTTTTTAAAATATTGTATTAATTTAGGATTGGCAATCATTTCAAATCTTCGGTGACCTCCTTAGAAATACTCTGCAGTCTTGTTCAATTTGATCTAGAGAGACTTCAGTGAGATCCCATATGAGATTTTCAAAAATTCTTGAAAGTTTAAGGTTCGCATGTAAGATTTGCAGGATCGCATTTATTGATGCCCATGTTTTCATATATAGGAAAGACATATTTCAGTGGCTATCTCATGTCCACAGACAAAGGTCCAGGGATTTAAATGTGAAATAATCAATCAAATAAGAAATCAAACCAGAGTACAAACATCACAATAAAGTTGTTCAGTAAAGGTCCTTCTGTGTTCCTTTTGGGGCTAACTACATCTTCTGGGCATCTCCTGTCTCAGCAACCAAAAAGGCTAATGCAATTCTAAATTGCATTAACAGAGGGATACAATCGAGATCAAGTGAGGTACTAATACCACTCTATAAAGCCTTAGTAAGACCATACCTAGAGTGCTGCATCCAGTTTTGGTCATCACACTATAAAAAAAGGTGTTGAAACTCTAGAAAAAATACAGAGAAGAGCAACCACAATGATTAGGGGACTGGAGACTAAAACATATGAAGAACAGTTACAGGAATTGAGCATGGCTAGTCAAGTGAAGAGAAGGACCAGGGGAGACAGGATAGCAGTATTCCAGTATTTGAGGGGCTGCCACAGACAGGAAGGGGTTAAGCTATTTTCCAAGGTACTCAAAGGCCAGAAAAGGAATAATTGATGGAAACTGAACAAGGAGAGATTTAACCTGGAAATAAGGAGAAATTTTCTGACAGTGAGAACAATCAACCAATGGAACAGCTTGTCCTCGGAAGTTGTGGGAGTGCCATCACTTGAGACTTTCAAGAAGAGATTGGACTCACATCTGTCAAAAATGGTGTAGGGTCTCCTGCTTGGGCAGCGGGTTGGACTAGATGACCTACAAGGTCCCTTCCAACTCTGATTATCAGTTATCTGTTTATTATCTGTTATCCTTTCTCAGGAAAATGAAGTTTTAAAATGTTGGAAGTCTGCCTTGAAAAACTAACATTCCTCCTCCTTTCTGATAGCATGAAATCACAGCCGAGGCAACTATCAGAAAACAATTAGAATGTCTTTGTATTATCCACTGTTAGATCCACTTCCCTTTAAAGGCATTCATAACAAAATTGCATGGAGTCTCTGAGGATCATCTAGCGAAGCACAACGCATGAATACAGGTTTTGGTTATCCTACCCTGCTACCAAAGGCAAAGCAGAATTCTTAGAGCTGTCTCTAAGCAGTGGTCCCTTGTGTCGGTCTTTTATCAGCAAAACCAGCCTGCCAGATTTCACAACGGACAATGGTGTGTACTGGAAGGACAAATCCACACAAAGGATTATTGATGGTATCATTCCAATTAAACTCTTGGAGGGAAGCCTCTGTCAGCAGAGTCCCCTAAGTTTGTAAAATGACCTTTCTTTGCACTGAAAAAGAGAGATGTATGAGACAAGTCATATATTTTTTTTCTCCTTGTCAAGGTAATTAATGGCATACTTTATTCAAAGGAGCTCTTGCATAATAAGAAGATCCCATTGGAATCACTGGGAGCTAGTCATGAGGTCTTGAGCTGGTAGAGACATTGAAATGTTGAGGCAAAGTCATGGGTAACATCAAAATCCTGGCTGCACTTGGAAGAATTAAATCCATATTTCTGCCTTGGTCATCCCATTCCTGATTCAGGGTAGTAGCAGGGTCCTCTGTTGAGCGAGAGAACTCTGAGAATGATCTTGTTGAGCACAAAGAAGTCAACACGAAGCTTGCTTAATTGATCGATACACTTACTTATAAATACCTTTTTTTATTTTAAACAAAGCCAGCATAGAAGTGAGGGGGGAGGAATGTGAGAGTTTGGGAAATAAAGGGTTAACAATAGGTAAGAGAATATTCGTACAAATAGGAGAATATTCAGACATGAGAATGCAAATTTAAATAAGGAAGGAACTGGGAGGAAAGCAGAGAAGACATTGGAAGAGAGTTAATTTTAGAGCTTGCAGTTTGCAATGAGTTATTGTAATTGCAGGACAGATATGCCCTTCCTTGAAGGTGATTTGGAGGTGATTTATTAATTTGGAGAAATAAATTCAGTGCACCATTCCTAAGGTTGATTTAGACTTCTAGAGCTCAAGAACAGTCTGAGGCGAAGATCTCTGAAGGACTTCTTTTCTTTTCATGAATTTTCCCACTTAATCTAACGCAGGAGATTAAGAATTCTCTTGGTTCTCTAAAACTTCTTTCTAGCTAATTGTCTTTTATCTAATCTGCTGAATTTTCAAAATATTTTCAGCAAACTTTCACTCCTGCGTTGATTTTATTTATGTATTCGATTGTTTAGTCGGGTGGGTTCTTATTCTAAGCTACTTTAGAATAATGTAATAAAAAGGTGGCATATATAAAACTCAGAATATTAAAAAGTGAGTGAGTGGGTTTGTGTCACAAGTGTGGGTAGTTCCCTGGTCTGGCTGGAATCCCTGCTCCTCTGTAATTTGGCAGAAGACAAATTCCTTGGCATTAATTCACTCTCTAGCTTTTCCATGTATAAGAATCTCACATATTTTAATCAATGCACTTGGAAGCATAGCCCTGCCTTAGTGAATAGGATCACTAACTGTATAATTACAGTAATGATCAGCACTTTAAGTGGATTAGACCCAGCCAATTATAGGTAGTGATTTGGAAGGTTGAATATATCATTGTGAAACAGTAGTGTTGATTATGCTAGATGGTCTTTCTGCATCCTCCGTTTGTTTCAGGGATGGGGGAACAAGTACACAAATACAAAGGTAAAGAAATACATAAGATCACACCCAAATTGCTTTTATTTCATATCCATTGCATCAATGATTCCACTGTATTTGCAATTTTGCTAAGCTTATTTTTAATTACTGAATCGACGAAATCTCGTGTCCCTGGAATTAGCACAGTAGGAGTTTTTGAGGAACATAATTATTGGCATTTATGAATAATGTATAGAATCAAAATATAATGGCTCTAAGTGCAAGTCCTGCCACTCTTGGGCAAGCTGGAGGAAAATATAAAAATCTAAGTAGCAAAAAAAAAAAAAAGGCAGAAAGTGAAGTAAGGACTATTCGTTTTGTAGGAAAAGACCAGCCAATCAAAGGATATAGCAGAGGGGAAAAGCTAAGATCAGGGCAGCCTGTTATTATCCAGAATCTGTTCAACCACCATCCTCCTGTTGGAAGTTATAACCCACCCCCCTCCTAGAAAAATGAAATACTTTAGGATATTTTAAAAGAGCAGAATATTTCCCCTGAAAGAGAAGTAGAAAACTCAGAAGCAGAAACTCACATCAGAAGTAGAAGCTCACCCCCATCTTTGTTAGTTAGCTAAGAACTCGCCCCTGGGAATCTGACAGCCAATGGGATACATTTCTTACACAAGAACAGGAAACACTAAGGTGTGGCCCAACAAAGGGTATAAAAATAGGGGTCTCTCAGCATCTTGCCCCTTCTTTTCCTTCACCCAACATTTTGTAGTATGTGATCATCCTTTTCACTTTGGAGCTCCAAGCCATGTGGTCTTGTCCACCATTAAACCATCTTTCCAAGCTGTCACCATATTTCCAGTGTCTTTCTTCCCCACTTGGAACTGAACCCAGAAGGATATTTCTTCCAACACTCCTCAATTCCAGATTGTGTGGCCTTAAGTAATCGATAACCAACAAGGTCCGGTCATTTGAAAATGGCAGAATCTTCTGTCTATGTTGAAACCCGACACTGTGGGTTGAAAAATGTCAGAGTGGGAATCCAATATGTTTACTGTAAGATCCCTTTTACATCTTGGGCTTATGACTGTTTTCTAATGGTTAAGCGTTTCTGAGCCTAAACTTAAGTAATAATGTAATCATTTGAGTACCCTCCCTTGGAGTTAATCCAAGGAAGTTCTCAGCAGGACCAAGATCTGAATGTGTAGTGGAGCAGCCAAGGAAACAATGCATGATTGATTCTCTATTGATGAAGAGTTGATTTCTGGTTGCATGTATTCTAAGGAAGAAAAGAGATTCTCAGTCAGATAAGTCTCTCCTAGCCAGCTGCTATTGCTGACATCCTCCAAAGGGAGACAAGTAAAATCCAAAAAGACAATAAGAAGTTAAGTACTGTTTTCCAGCTAAGCTAATCAGTTTTTTCTGAAGATGAAAGGATGTGTGCCAAACGAAAATCAATGCCCTAAATCAACGAGCGGCATGCCTGAGTCTTTGCCAAAGTGTCAGCTGCTAACAAGGGAATAAAGAAAACAGTTATTGGATACTTAGGAGTGCTTTGTAAGTGCTTGTGTAAAATAGCATATTTAATTTACTGCACTGTTATAAGCTTTATTGGGCTTTATAGTTATTTCAGTAAGGAAGCTAAAAATAAGTTGTCTCCTTCCACTGCTTTGAAAAGGCTTACTGTTTGAGCCTTACTGGTTTATAGATCTGTAGATCATTGTTATTCAGCATTGACAACTGTTTTTTTCCTGATATTTATATTTTGATGTATCTTTATCACTTCTGCTGCTCTACACACCTGTCCTCTTCATCCATCCTTTATTGCAGCCTTTCTCCTTCTTTTGGGGTCTTTTTCCTGTTATTCTTCTGATCCATCTCCTCTCACATGATCCAGTCCCCATTTCTTACATTTTTTAAATGTTCTCACAGTATTAGTTACCTTCTCAGCTTCTGCTTTCCTAGACTTTTTCCCTATATTTTCTTTTTACTTTCTATCTCTGCTAGATTCAGTTAGATGAAAATACAAAAATTGTAAGGAAGCAAGAGCAGCCAAGGTGGATCTGATTAACATCCCATTAGGTCTGTTCCTTAATGGGGCATAAATGTGATACCATTAATATTGTTCTCAAGAGGGAAAATCGTGGCACAAATAGCATAAAGCTTCTTACAATCCATGAATTTGATAACAGAGCCCATATACATACACATGACTATTGCAAAAGTAAGTATACAAATAAAACACACACACACACACACACACACACACACACATATATGTTTTATTTGTATACTTACTTTTGCAATAGTCATATGTATAAATATGTTGCATAATGTTTTTATTTGTGTATGCACTTTTGCAATAGTCATTTTTTATTTTTTTTTATTTTTTTTATTTTTTTTTCATTTAAAATTAAATTAATTTGAATTTTTTAATATAAAAACAAGGACCTACTGGTTTTAAGGCTGCATTTCTCAACTAGTGATATTGTCTCATTTGGTAGTAATTTTTTCTTTCTCTCTTTAAAGATGTGAATTTTGCCACACAATGTCACAGTCTTCAGAAAACAATTACCTTCAATAACCATAGAGAGGCAACTCTCTATGCATTTTTTTATTTATCCAAATCTCCAATCAGCCCTCAAATTCTCTAAGTAATCCAGATTGTTTTAGGAACAAGCTGTGTGTCCTGTTGTTTGGGTTTTTAAAGTTGGAATTCAGCAGAATCTCCAGCACTTTATGAAAATGTATTGACTTTGATTACACTCAAGATGGATTTTGGAACCGTGTAAAGGGACAAAAATGCAGGCATCTCATTATTATGTCTGATCAGTCTCTAACCCTGCTCTTTGGATCTTCTGCTGGTACACCTATTACAGCAATAATTGAAGTCATCACATTGCTGCTATTCATCCTCTTTTTCTCTTTTCTTCCAGTATTATAGGGTTTTCAAGAAATCTAGGTCTTTGCATAATGCAGCAAAAATAAGATAATTTGTGTTTGATCACTTATCTCATATAAGAATTCTGGATAGATCTGTTTTGTAATACATTTATTTGTTTTCTTGACTGTCCATAGTATTCCCATAAATTCTTCTAAGCTCAAAAATGTCAGTACTCTTTCTATCCTGCTTCTTCAAAGTCCAACTTTGCCCATAGAGTGTCACACAAAAATTCCTGGTCATCTTTGATCTTTGTGGGTACAGACTCCTTCCCAGTTCAAAGAGTTATGGAATACTTTCCTTGTTTTTCTTTCTGTTTTCACCTTCAGTGTCTTTACAGTTTTCATACAACTGTTGTCTCTTTCTAGTCACTTCTGAAATTCTTTTTAATAAATTCTTCTTTCTTCTCACCTGAGATCTTTATGATTCTTGACCTTGACTCCTCCTCTCTTCTTGACAATTTCCACTATTTGATTTGACATCTGTTTGTTTCTTGATTTTCTGCAATCTGTTTTATATGAAGACTTTACAGATTCTTTAATTTCACTTTACAGTTCTTCTGCTTCCCTATCAATCATTGATGACTGAGTAAATAGTTTGATTGGCAGAAATTGATAAAATGTTCTCCTATTACGGTGCACTGTCCTAGTCCAAATACTGTATAATTCAATTATGTTTTCCTCCTTTTTCCAAAATTCTAATTTTCAGCAATAAACAGTACATCTTGTTTGAATTGGCCTCCTTCTCTTCTGGTTGGCCCATTATGCTTTGATAATGATAGTTGGATAATAGGTCCTTACTCACAGTCACTCATGCCCTGGTCACTTCCCTTCTTGATTATTGAAATGTGCTCTACATAGGGCTGCCCTTGAAGAGCATCCAGAAGCTCCAGTTGGTGCAAAATCCAGCGGCCCACATGGTTTTGTGCAGACGCCGGTGTGCACATGTATCACCTCTCCTGCAGGAGCTGCATTGGTTGCCGATTTGCTTCTGGGTGCAAGGTGCTAGTTGTCACCTTTAAAGCCCTTCGTGGCTTGGGTACAGGTTATCTGAGGAAACATCTCTTGCCAGTCACATCTACCTGACCCATTAGGGCTGGCTTTTAAAACCTGGTTTTGCCAGCGGGCTTGGAGAACCCAGAAAGGGATGGGGCCCATTAAATGGCTAGTGTGACCTGCTGTCATCGGGGCAGGGTGTGTGAGTTGGTTTTTGTTTTTTGTTTTGTTTTGTTTTTTGTTTTCCCAAATTTTGTTCTATTGTACTTTACTAATTAATTTGATTCTTTTTGTCCGTTTTTATTGTTTTTTATTTTTATTTTTTGTTTTAAATATGGTTTTACATTGAGCAAGCTGCCTCAAATCGCCATTGGTGAAGAGGCAGCAATATAAATTAAATAAATAAATAAATAAATAAATAAATAAATAAATAAATAAATAAATAAATAAATAAATAAATAAATAAATAAATAAATAAATAAATAAATAAATAAATAAATAAATAAATAAATAAATAAATAAATAAATAAATAAATAAATAAATAAATAATACTAAACTTGGAAGTTAATGTGCTCTGCTGCATAACAAAGACAAGAGCACAGACAGGTGTAGGTCTGATCTGGGAGTAGTGGAAAGTCTATGTATGATGATACCCTCTGCTTACAGCCTCAATGAACCTATCTTCACTGCTGGTTTAAGAAAAGCAGCACAGTCTACAAAAGAATTATTGCAAAGAAGAAAGTGATGACTTCACTCTGTCCCAGCAACCATATGAATGCAAAGCAAATAACTAAGCATCTTAGGTTGAACATGTGTCCCACTCCTTACTTAGAATGACATTTTCATCCGAGCTTTACTTGTTAATGTAAAGTGGCTAACCAAAACTATTGTCATCCTGCTCTCACCCTATAAAATAGAATAGAATTTTTTATTGGCCAAGTGTGATTGGACACACAAGGAATTTGTCTTGATGCAAATGCTCTCAGTGTACATAAAAGAAAAGATGCATTCATCAAGAATCATCAAGTACAACACTTAATAATAGTCAGAGGATACAATAAGCAATCAAATCATACTAGGAAACAGTCAATATAGATGGTACGGATACAAGCGACAAAGTTGCTGTCATACAGTCACAAGTGGGAGGGGAGGGGCGATAAGGAGTGATGAAAAGATTAACAGTAATAGTAGTGCAGACTTTGTAATAGTTGGACAGTGTTGAGGGAATTATTTGTTTAGCAGAGTTATTGAACAGATGTAACTCCTCTACCTTCCTTGTTTAAAAATGTACAAATTTTCTGTGCCTGTAAGAGAATCCTGGAATGAAATGAGCACTAAAAGGTCAACTCATGCTATAAAGCAGAGACTAGAGAGGATTAAGGTTAAATATGCATTATAAGAGAAGATCAAATCTCACCCAGTTTCTGGTAGATACAGGATTAAATAGAGAGCCTTTAATCATTAATCATTTACTTTACCTTTCAAAAGAAAAGAAGTAGAGAGTCAGCTTTTATTGTATTGCCTTTCTAGATTTTTAGATTTTAAAACTAAAGACAAACAGAAGAATTGCATTAAAGTTTAAGTTGTTGTGATGTTTGTGTTTGGATCTCAATTTCACCTGCCTTCCTACATATATTTTATACATATGTCATAGATCAGGGGTGGCAAACCTTTTTCAGCTCCTGTGCCGACGTTCGCCAACACAGTCATGGATGATATGATTGTCCATAGAGTTCTTGTCCAGGCATTAGGTAGGGAGTTCTTTATTATGCATAATCACACCATAAATGTATGTTCTGTTTCCATAAAGTCAAATATTGAACATTCTGAAAATAAAGAAACAAAATGTCCTCAAATCAAAATTAACTGCTAGTAAATACATATGGGTAGTTTGTAACAATGTGGAAAAGACTTGACAACGGTTTATTCTGGGATTGTTTTGCAACACCACTTTTTTGGTCTACAACCCAAGAATTCCCTGATGGTTTTCCATTCAAGTACTAACCAGGTTTAATACTGTTTAGTTTCCGAGTCTAGACAAGGTTGACCAATTTTTGCCATCTGCTGAATCTGAATCTACTATAAGATAAAAGTGCATCTAATTAGTGTGTGTACCACAATGCTGACTTGCGTCATTGTATAAATCAACATTTCAGCAAGACTTCAATTTGTAAGCAAGCTCCATATCAAGTTTATATTGTCAACTTGGTAGTTGACATGGCAGCATAGCTGTCATTTTAAGCATAAGGTAGTAGGAAACCAATTGATGCAGATGCTATTAATTAGAAGACAAATAACCTTTTTTAATAAGGTTCTGATTATATATAATTGTATCCCTGAAGAACAAAACAATAACAGCTTTCTGAAGTGCATGCCATAATCTTCAGTCTCTTTTAAGCTTAAAATAGAATGATGATCTTGAAACATGCACTGACAGAAGACTCCTGGCCAATAACTAATCCTAAAATGGCAATATATTATTTCTAATATCCAAGGCAATATGATTATGGATGCCACTATTTCAAGGAATGTAAGGATTCTATGACATCATTTCTTGCTTTAGAGCATCTGGGAAGCATTTGACTGCCAGGAAATAAAACTGATAAAAAAGAACCCAGGCCAAGGAAAATGGTTATGCGAACATTGAATAGGTACTTCCTGGTCTCAAGGCTGCAAAAGGAATGGCTTTCGGTTGTCTTAAAAATGTAGAAGGAAAAGGACTAAACTTTGAGAGATGATGATAGACAGATAGATGATAGATGGTAGAAAGATGCTTTGCTTTTGGTGTATTAAAATAAGCAGGCCTTCTGTGCTCATTCTAGCCTGCACTAAAGACATTAATGTATTTGAATGAGATCTGTGAACATTTGCTGAGTGCTCTTTTCAAGAATAACGTGTTAGTGCCTGGAGAGTCAAGATTTGAAGATATGCCAGGAAGAAACTTACAGAAGGTTGATGGACTAGAATGAATTAATAAAATCCAAAAGCTCTACAAAGCATACATCTATACTTTGTCAAGATGGGTGCAATTCTCTCCCTGAAACTGCTTGTGAGATATCTGGAGAAGTTGCTTCACCACTTAATTAACTCATTATATCTGTGGCTGTACAATTACTTCTATGGTTGTCAAGATTCTGTATTTACTCAGTAGGATTATATATGCCTTACAGGTATCTCAGTCATTCTTGTTTCCTTGATCTTGCTCACTGTGGGGGGTTTGATGTTACCCTAACTCCATTCAGATCTCTCTATAATGAATATGCCAAAGGAAAAAGAAACTTTAAACTTCACTGATCTTCTACTTTCTTTATAAATTTCAACTTATAATTTTAACTGATAGAATCCTCACATATTTTTATCCACCTCAATGCAAAGTCCGTTTTGGAAACAAGTCTTCTACAGAGCTATATGAATTTGCAACAGAATGAAAGTTTGATGAAGAAAATCAGGGGTCCTTTTCCAGCAACAAATGAGCAAAGCAAGGTCAGAAATACAATTTGATCTTTTAAGACAGTAAATTGTTGGTTATCTAATTCAGTAGTGCTGTATTTTTAATGTCAAAGAAAGTATGGGTCAGATTTTTGAATCAAATATTAAAATAACTTGAAAAAGGCTGGGATATGCATCTTGACAAAGAGAAGTACAAATTACTGCTAAGCCTCTGGCAGCAGAATATCTCAGGTCAATTCTCATTCATGGGAAAAAGTAATATCTGTATTTCCACTCTAGTCCTATTAGAATCTTACAAGACTATTAGAAAACTCAGAAGGGATAATTTTGTAGATAACTGAGTTTTACATGAAAGTAGGCTGCTGACCTTAATGGGGAAATGATTTTGAGGTTTGCACATCTGGTACATTATTGCTTTAAACCTGCAGCTCTTAGCAACCCACTACATATTTGAAAAGTGCATTTTAGCAACAATTTCTACAAATGAATGTAAATAGGCATTTCAATAAACATATCCCACTAGTCCTTTAGCGTTTCCTAACCACCCACTCCAAGCCAGCTTGAAAATGAACCACCACTTATAGCATGTAGTACAATATGTTACATTACTTCTAATAAACAGCAAAATGAAACAAGTTAAAGGGGAAAAAAGAAAAATAATTCTAATTCATGAGATGGATTTTCAATAAGAGAGGCAAAGTATGTGTGGGGTTCTTTATTAGATTCCATGGAAATCAATCTGAAATCTGGTTCAGGATACTAAAATTAGATTTAGAAACTATTAAATTTAAATTCAAAAGTGTTTTCCCCTTCTGTTGCCCAGCCACAGGACACAAAGAGATAAAATACCTAGAGTAATTATTATTTTATGGACACCTTCATCCTGAGTGAGGATTACATCTAACTATGCATTTCTCAGCAATCCAATTCCAGTGGTCATAGCAATCAACCAATAATGTGTTTTTTTCCTCGTGTACACTTAAAAAAGCTTTGATCCTACTTTTACTTTTATATTACAGCAGTGGTGCATTTCAAACATTTTTACCACCGGTTCAGTGGGCGTGACTTGGTGGGCGTGCTTTGCGCGTGCACACACACTTTGAGCACACATGTGTGCCAAACGCGGACTTTGCGCAGGCGGAGAGGCTTACTGACTCACCTCCTGCAGTCCCGCGCTCTCCCTGTCACTTCAGCAGCTGCCGCGCGGCACTCTACTGTGCTGCACGAAGCAGGTGCACTTCAAAATAAAGGGAATAAAGGTTAGTATGGGAGCCTGGGCGGGCAGGTGGGCCCAACAGCAGAGCATCGGAAAGAACAGTTCGATCTTTGCTACTCATCGGCCTACCGGCTCAGGAGAACCGGGCCAAACCACTAAAATACCACCATTGACTTAAAGGCTTTGTTTGATGCTTTAAAAAAAAGAAACATGAGTGTTCAAAGCAGGGGTGGGATTCAAATTTTTGAACAACTGGTTCTATGGGTGTGGCTTAGTTGGTGGGTATGGCTTGGTGGTCATGTTATTGGCTGGGCATGGCCAACTCAATATCACTCACATCAAGGCACGCATCTCCTCTCCTGGCCTCTCATGACTGTGGGGATGCTGCAACAGTCGTAAGCCTGAAAAATGGTCATAAGTCACTTTTTTCAGTGCCATTGTAACTCTGAATGGTCACTCCACACAAGCAAAGGAGGGGGAAAAACTCCAAAGAAGTTCCAGAGACAGGAAGTTTAGTCCTGCCAAGAATGTAATAAGGGTTAACGGAGAGCCAGTTTCTGTAAGCAACAGCAGAATGTTTCCTTCCTGCCTTCCTTACAGGATTAGGCCAGTAATTTCTTCTAACAACTGGTTCTCCGAACTGCTTAGAATGTTAACAACCGGTTCTACTGAATAGGTGAGAACTGGTAGAATCCCAACTCTGGTTCAGAGTATATATCCTGATTGTGCAGAATCGGATAGGTTAATCTTAGAATTGCAAAATAAAGGGGTATCAGCTTACTATGAAACATGGAATAAGTTTTCTCAGTGGCTACAAAAAAAGGGGGAAGGTCAGGGGGGGTGGAAATAGAATGAATAGAACCTAAAAGTAAATACTGTATTAATAATATGAAAGTTAATGGCTTAGCAATATTTTTGTATGTATGGTATGTAATGCCAAAATGGCAGCACCGTTGTATATTTACAGTTGCAAACAATAAAAAATATATTCCAAAAAAAAGTATATGTCCTGATTATTTTTAGAGGAAGCTTAATAAGTGCTATTGTTATTTAGTGAAATTGGTCAGTATCAGTAAAAATAAATAAATGGCATAGTGTTTTTACCAGTGTTAGTAAATTACTAAATTGGTCAATTAATTAGTACACAGCACTCACAACAGCTACTCATTACCATATAGCCTTCTTGAATTAAATATCTGCAGGGGGCAAGGGTAGGTAAGTCATCTGCAATTGAGCCTGGAATTATCATTGTAAGATGAGGCTGTAATTAAGCAGGTCACCATGTGATCATGCCTGATTTTGTTGTGGCAGTCATTAAGTGAATGCCATAGTCATTGAATCAACCCATTGTTTCCAATGGGTGTTTTTGCCTGAAACACTAGTTTCCGGCAAAGAAATGCTAAAAATCATAGTTACATTGCCATGGGATTCTGCAAACATTCATAAGTCCAGACTGGTTGCCAAACATCCAAAATACAATTACATGAACCTGATGAGAGAAGGCACCCACCCATCATAACTTTGAAACTGTCATAAATAACTCTGGAGAAGCTCCTCGTAACTTTGACCAGTCATAAGTCAAGGATTGTAATTCACATCTGCATGATGGTGACATGATGAATGTGACGTTATTGTAGCTCTTACTGAACACCTGTGGCTAAAAGTAATCTAATTTTTCCCTTAAGAATTTCTTCCAAGTTTTAAGATGGGCTGTCATTTAGAAGCTGGGAAGCCTTTTTTATGGTGGATCCAAAGCTGAATTCCCTTCTCTTGAGGGAATTTGTTCTCATGTTCATGCATCTGGTGGAATACACACACACACACACACACACACATGGTATTTAGGTTTCTTCGGGTATTTTCACACATCTTAATAGTTGTGCTTTTAAAGTTATAGCGACGTTTCGGCAGAATCTCATCTGCCATCCTCAGGCTTGTGTATTAGGTTTTTTCTTAATCGTGTGTGTCAGGCTTTGGCAGTCGTTTCTGATTGAATTTGGTGCTGGCTTTGTGCTTTATTTGAATGGTTTTTTCTTCATCCTGATTGGCTGGGAGTCTAGGTCTGTGTTTATTGGTCTTCGAGTTGCTGTGTTCTTGATTAGCTGACAACATTGTGTTTTGTGTATTGGGGTTTTTTTCAGTGCAGCTTGGTTTCTTGTGAATGGCCGACAATTGTTTATTAGGAAGCTAGGTTTTATTTGGGTAGCTGGCTGGGGTGTGTTTGGGTTGGAGGTATTGGGGGGGTCTGTTTGTGTCCAGGTGTTTGTTTGGATTGTGGTATAGAGATTTTTTTTGTTTGTGAGTACAGGCTTCCAGATGATTGATAGTATGGTGGAGTCATCTATTCATACTATTAGGTCTTTTTTCAATCTCTATGGCTTCTCTGATGATTCTGTAGCTGGGGTTTTCTATAGTAGCTAAGGTTTTGGTGCCATTGAAGTCGATGCTATGATCTGTGGCTTTCATATGTTTCATTCATATGTATGTATGTATGTATGTATGTATGTATGTATGTATGTATGTATATGTTTTCTTAAGTTTTCGCGGGTACTTACATATATGGTATTCAGCTTTGTTCGGGTATTTTCCCAAGTCATTATAGTTGTGCTTTTAAAGTTGTAGCATATATATGTATATATAACAGGTGTGATGACCCAGGGTGTGGCACAAATGCAACACCATCAGATAAGCAATAAAAGTCCCTTTATTATCTCCAACTTTGCCCCCAACGTCCAGGTTACCTCTGACTGGAGAAAAACTCTCACAGGAACAGCCTTTGACTTCAGAAAATTCAGTCCAAAACAAGGTACACACAAACTGTAACTTAAAGTCCAAACAAGCCAAACTGTAGTAATTAGTTTGGCAGGGCAGGAACAAGAATTTTAGACTTGAAAGCAGGGCAAAACTCACACAGTTGGGAAGACGCCAGGAACGCAGATAAGCCACGATGATACAAGATAAAGTCACATTTGCTCCCAACATCCTGCTGCATGCAGCTTGCCTTTTTTATACACTATGTTCCCAGCTGTAGCTAATGAAGGGAATCAGGGCCCTTTCCTCCCCCATTAGCCCTGCAACCCAGGTTGCTCTCTTCTCCGTTCCTCCCTGCATGCCCTAGGATGAAGAGGGGATGGGCCTGGGTCTTCCTCTGAATTCCCTCTCCCTTGTTCTACCTCTTCCCTGCTCTGCCCAGCCAGACTTTGCCCTTCCCCAGTTTCCTCCACAGCCAATGGAGCCACACTCCCACTCCCTGTCAGCTGTTCGGCTTCCTCCTCGGATTCAGACTCTGACAGGGGCATGACAACAGGGCTGTCAAACTCACAGCCCACGGGCCGGATGTGCCATGTGCTGGCCAGTTTAGTGAAGGGGGGGAAAGTCCCAATACATCACATGACATCACCATGACAATGCAAGTTTTACACCCCCGATATATGACACTATTTTCCTCAGAAAGTTTTGGTTATTTCTGACTGTTATGTTTGAGTATTCACTGATGCCATCTATGTGTTTACTGGATTCATGTATTATTTATGTTATCAAATTTTGGGTCAACATCAAAAGATTAACTTGTTAAAGAAATGGGGGTATTCACAATCTTGAATATTTACAGAAACAGGTTTGGTAAATGCAGTGAAAGATAAAGATGCAGGAAACAGCTTGATATTGTTCTTGCATAAGCCTCCTCTTTGGTATTCTTTCAATACCTTGGAAGTGTTCAATTCCAATAATTCATAGAATTGAAGTACCATCCAATGAGAGAGAAAGGGAAGATTGAACTACCCTAATAGCTCAATTAAGTTATTTAATTTCATAACTGTATGTTCAATATGAGTTTCTTTTTTTTAAAGTAACATTTTTGCAAGGACCAATTGTTCTCCACACAATATGAAAAACTGATGAAAACTGAGATTTGCTAAAATAGAGTAATGCAACATTTTCCCTCTCTCCCTTCCAAACATTATCAATTCTTTGGAATTGCGCATGACTTCTAATTTATATGATACCAATGTTGCTTTTTTAAAAAAATCAATTCCATTTAAGAAATCTCCAACATGCAAAATAGCTTAAAGCCATCAATTAGGGTATGATGGTAATGGAAGTAATTCCCTAAAACTAAGGCTTATGTGGCAAACTACTAGTTGCCATCTGCTAATCCTTGCTGGAAAAAATCAGAGAATATATAAAACACAAGTATTAATTGCACTCATTAGCTTCTGAGCAAAAAAAGGAATGCTTATTTCCAAAACTTTATGATGGTTTAAGTAAGGAAGTAAAATGTTGTCCATTCCTGATTTCTTTAAATCAAAAGGACATAAAGAAAGGTATTTGTAACACTAAGATGGCTCCCCTAGCTATTCTTTAGGAACAGCTGTTATTAAGCAAAATCTACTGGTATAGTTCTCCAACCCAGTGGTGGGATTCAAATATTTTTACTACCGATTCTGTGGGTGTGGCTTGGTGGGCGTGGCAGGGGAAGGATACTGTAAAACAGTGATCCCCAACCTTTTTTACGCCGCGGCCCAGTATCCCCAACCTTTTTTATGGCGCGGCCCGGTACCGGCATTAGCTGGGCGCCGCCATCTTTTTTTGATGAAAAAGTGCTTCCGGTGACCTCACCGAAAGCACTTTTTCATCAAAAAAGGATGGCGGCACCCAGCAAGCCAGCGGCCCGGTAGGACTTGTTCCACGGACCGGTACCGGTCCGCGGACCGGTGGTTGGGGACCCCTGCTGTAAAATCTCCAATCAGAGGTGGTATTTGCCGGTTCTCCGAACTACTCAAAATTTCCACTACCGGTTCTCCAGAACTGGTCAGAAGCTGCTGAATACCACCTCTGCTCCAACCCCTGTATGAGATTGTTTTATGTACAGGTGACTTGTAACCATTCATTTAGTGATGATTCAAAGTTACAATGGCACTAAAAAAAGTGACTGATGACTGTTTTTCACATTTACAACCATTGCAGATACCTGTGGTCATGTGATCAAATTTTGGATGCTTGGCAACTGGCATGTATTAATAATTGATGCAGTGTTTCCAGGTCATGTGATCACTATTTGCAATCTTCTGATAAAGCAAAGTCAGTGGGGAAGCCATATTTATTTAACCAACATGTTACTAACAAATGCAGTGATTCACTTAACAAAGGCAGCAAGAAAGGTTGTGAGATATAACAAACTCGCTTAACAATGTGAGTTTGCTTAGCAATGGAAATTTTGGGTCAATTATGATTTTAAGTCAAGCACTACCCATTTTCAACAAATGACTCCGGACATTGAACAACTTTAAAATAAATGTTTAAAAATTCCCATCAAAATATAAAAATTAGAATACACAGCAATTAAGGAAAATATCAAAACTGTCTGTTGCTATCATGGGGCCAATGTACTCAGGAGCCCAAGAACAGAATAGGGCCTGATGAAAGCATAAAAGTCAGGGCCCTGTTGTGTATATATGAGTATGGAAGCCAAGTTCTTAGTTTTATCATGGCTGGCTTCACACAACATCCTTAGTGCTCCCTAAGCTTGTTGTTTTCTTGCAGATGTTGTTTCCTTGTTGTTTTCTTGCTAAGTTGTTTTCTTGCAGATGATTTATTATCCAGCTAGATAATAACATCAGTGTTAGTAAGTATGGGTTTTTTTATTCACATTCACACATCTCCAAACCCTCCACCCATTAGTACTAATGATGTTACCTAATATCTGGATGGGAAACCAATTCCTGGAAGATAGATCTGGTGATTAAAATAGTCCCAAAACAATAACGATAATGCTTAAGAAAACCAGGTATAAAGACAGTTGTCTTTGCTTTTACGTGGAGAGTTAATCTTTCACTTGATAACCAGTAAGGAATCATTCTCTGATTTTTAAACTGAATCTTGTATAAATTAAGACCACAACTGTATTCAAGTCAAATATTGGATTTATTCAGGATGTGGCAATGCAGGCATTGTAGGCTGAAAGAACTGCATACTTCAGGATGTAATTGGAAGATAGGCAGATTACAACATGGGTATAGAATTTCTAAAATTGGGCACTCAAATGTTTATTCTGCTGCACTTAACATTCAATTCTAGTTAATCTAGAACTGCCATAGCCAAACCTCTAAGCATAATCTTTGAAAAATCTTTCAGAACCAGCTCCTTGCCTAACCTATGGTCACAAGCCACAGTCATCCCCATCTTCAAAAAGGGAGACCCAAGCCTAGTTGAAAATTACAGGCCAATCTCCTTATGCTGCGTCACCTGTAAAGTCATGGAATCAATTATTAACCAATCCATCATCCTTCACTTAGAGACAAATAACCTACTCTCCAATAAACAATTTGGTTTCAGAAAAAAACTATCCTGTAATCTGCAACTCTTACACTGCAAAAACATATGGACGACACAACTCGACCAGGGCAAAGCAATAGACGCAATCTACATAGACTTCTGTAAAGCCTTTGATTCAGTGGTACACGACAAACTACTCCTAAAAATAAAATCCTATGGTATCTCTGGACAACTGAATAACTGGATAGAAGCATTCCTGTCAAACAGACAACAAATGGTCAAAATCGAGCGTACTATCAAATCCAGTACCTGTCAATAGTGGTGTTCCCCAAAGCAGTGTTCTAGGACCAACTCTCTTCATACTCTACATAAACGACCTCTGTGATCATATTAAGAGCAATTGCGTTCTCTTCGCTGATGATGTAAAGCTGTTCAATACCACAGACAATACTGCTACCCTACAAAAGATCTTGACTATGTATCAGAGTGGTCAAACAAATGGCAACTTCAAATCTCAACAAATAAATGCTCTGTCTTACATATTGGCAAAAAAAATCAGAAAATAAAATACAAGCTGAATAGTCAAGATCTTGTTGACGACTCAAGCTCTGTAAAGGACCTTGGAATACTCACCTCTAATGATCTAAGTGCTAGAGCCCACTGCAACTACATAGCCAAAAAGGCATTAAGAGTTGTTAACCTAATCCTACGTAGCTTTTTCTCTGGTAATATCACACTACTAACCAGAGCATACAAAACATTTGCTAGACCAATACTCGAATACAGTTCATCAGTCTGGAACCCACACTACGTATCTGATATTAGCACAATTGAGAAAGTCCAGAAATATTTCACAAGAAGAGTTCTCCACTCCTCTACTCGTTGTAGAATACCTTATGCCACCAGACTTGAAATTCTAGAACTTGAAAACCTTGAATTACGCCGCCTTCGGTCTGACTTAAGCATGGTATATAAAATCATACATTGCAATGTCCTACCTGTCAATGAATACTTCAGCTTCAACCATAACAACACAAGAGCACACAATAGATACAAACTCAAAGTAAACCGCACCAAACTTGATTGCAGGAAATACGACTTCAGCAATAGAGTGGTCAATGTCTGGAATACTCTACCCGACTCTGTAGTTTCTTCCCCAAACCCCAAAAACTTTAACCTTAGACTGTCTACTATTGACCTCACCCCTTTCCTAAGAGGCCTGTAGGGGCGTGCATAAGCGCACCAACGTGCCTACCGTCCCTGTCCTATTGTTTCTCTTATTCTTTTATTTTTCTTATATGTACCCATTTCATGTATTCACAACTATGTATACATTTATACTTATTATCTTGTAAACAATTGGCAAATCAAATAAATAAATAAATAAATAACTGATTAGCAATTAACATTCCATCTACATGAGCCATTTGCAGAATTCTCTTTAGAACAGCAGATTGTGAAGCCCAATTTCCCTTCTCAGATGTTTAAATAGAAATGAATGGAACAAAATAAATGTAGGTTGACCACCTCTCCACTAAAAATGAGTAATGCTAATAATAAAGGTAAGTTGGTTCAATGTCTTAAGCTAAGTATTAATTTGATATGAATACAAAATTGATAACAGATAAACTTTACTTCCTTAGCCAATTCCAAGGATTTGGGAGGGAATAACCTCAAGATTTCATAACTATGTTTTGTTCTGTTCTTTTGTCTCCTTACAGAAAAGGGAAGCATTTTGTCAACTCTCATTGCACCCCTGAAGTATTTGAATCCTTCAGCAGCAAACATGGAAAATGAGGAGAATTTAAGTAAGCACTTTAATCTTCTTCATGTGGATCAGTCAGGAAGTCCTCTATTTTTCATTTATTAAATTTATGCACCACCCATCTTGCTCTGAAAAGCAATTCTGAACAGCTATCATGTATCTTACATTTTCCTGAAATGAGAAATAGTAGAGTCCATCTTTGAAACTTTAAAGGAAGTGCAAGTAAATGTGTTTTTCTGATGAATCTTTTAATGTTAAGCCAGCCTGTTTATGGTGATCTACAGTGACTTGTTAAATATTATTTTGGGACTGAGAAAAAAAATGTATGTAATGTATGTATGTAGAGTGTGAATGTGTGCATGAAAGACATGTGGAGATATGTAGCATCTTTTTGTTGAGGCATTAGTGTTCATAACTGAAAAACATCACATTTCTTTATATTAAACTACCATCTTTAACTGTCCTGCAGGTAGGAACATAAATTTGCATTTGTTTAACTTACTGCTGGGAAAAAGTCATAGCCTCATCAAAATCAGGCAAAACAAAAGCTTTTGATGGTCCTGTTGATATAAGTAGCTGAGATGAAGCCCATATCCTGATAAAGATAACTCAAGATTGGTTTTGAAGTGAAATCCATAATTTCCAAGAAATTTACTTCCATGAAAGTAAATGTTGGAAGTGAAACCTGTTCTTATTCTGTTCCTTGTATAAGGGGTCTCCAAACCCTGATACCTTGGAAACAGAGCCATGTAAGCATCAGGTTAATGAGCTAAACTCCATTTGTCAAAGTGGCAGACATACACGTGCATCTATCCCTCCTGGCCCCAAGAACTGGAAAGGCTGAGGACCACTGCCTTGTATGGTACAGATGGGGAACAAGTAGCAGGTTATCCCTGAGAAGGTTGAAGAGAGTGAGAATTACCAGAATGTCAGGGTGACAATTCACCATTCACAGTTCACAGGGGACAATCTTAACAGTCAGTCAGGACGCATTATGAGAATCAAGAACGTAAATGATGAAAAATACTTTTATGTGTGTCCTAAATTATATGTTAATGGCCCAGGCTTTGTTTTGATAGACCATGATGAGTGAAGAGCAGCCATTCAGACAGTGCAATGACAATCCTACTTACTGTTTCCCCATTGTAGGAAGGAAATTAAAACGGACTCTCCTACTTTGCAGGGAAATGTTATTATTTTTTTCACAAGGATCACTAAGAATATAGATATAGAAGATTTTAAAATTGATATTAATATTGATACTGATAAGTATAGGGAAGTGTGATGAATTAGGCCATTTCTAGTAAAAATATGGGTCATATGCAGTTCCTAAAACTTTACATATAGCTTCCAGATTCTTGAAAAACTGCTTATTTTCATTGGGATGGAATGAAAAAATAATAATTATGTGCATAACTGGAGAGTTTGTTTATCTATACCGAAACCAAAGAGAATTCAGTGTTGATCATACTCTACATTTTAGAATGTTGACAACTCTTAAAGCTAAATGTGTCTGTCTGCTCAAAAAGAAATAATGCCTCCTGGCCTTTTCACAGCCTTCAGGAAAGACCAGAACAAAGAACTTTGCTTTATTTTGAAAGGAATAATAGCAGAATATTGAAAGCCTAGCATAACTTCTCTCCCTCTTAAGACAAACAAGGTTCGACAATCTTTAGTTTCTTTTTTACTCTCTCCTCTTTTTCAGCACAAAGATTTTGTCTGATATCTGTATGATAATCTATAAGACCACCTTTATGGATGTTTTTGTATATCTTTACAACTATCAAGTCCAAGACCTACCAAGTCCAGGGTTCCAGTCACATGGTAGTCAGCATAATACTTCTAGATAGCCTGCAAGTATTCATAACATCGGACTTATATTCACTTGATTATGCAAAAGATACATATTATATAATTTATCTGAATTGTGGGAGGCATCCAACACAAATTATATAATTTAATGTATTTGTGATGCAAGTGATGCAATATTTGATCACACTACATCTCATATAATGGGCTGCCTCCTTTTTCCAAATGCCCAAGCTTCAAAATAGCAATAGCACTTAGACTTATACACCGCTCCATTGTGATTTTCAGCCCTCTCTAGGAAGTTTACAGAGTCAGCATATTGCCACCCCAACAATCTGGGTCCTCATTTTACTAACCTCAGAAGGATGGAAGGCTGAGTAAATCTTCAATCAGTCAGGATTGAATTCTTGGCAATGGACAAAGTTTGCCTGCAGTACTGCACACTAACCACTGTGCCACCAAGGCTCCTTGTTGTACAGTTTTCTTCCAGTTGGCCTCTAGAGGCAGCATTTCTAGGCATATAGCTTTGGGTAAAAGAGATAAGGCATTTTTATTGTTATAGCAGTCGTGATAATCTAAGGTAAATATCTATTCTTCTTTAAAGCCATCCAAGTGTTTCACATAAGAATGAAATCTATATTTAACTATGGTTGGGGTGAAGGACCCGTTATGTCTATCTTAAATCTTAACCATTTATGTTGACTGAGGTTGAATCTTTATGTCACTTCCATCTTTTCTTTCTTTTCTCACTTTAAACACAGTTCGAACTTTGTTAATTTAAAAGAATTCCAGATGTAGCCTGCTACGACAAAGGAATGGATTTCTTTAATTACATCACTATATTTATCCTTTTCTACATTTCTTCCAATGTTATAACATTCTTTTTGAAGTGCAGCTACCAAAACCATAGATAGTATTCCAAGTATAGACACACCATTGATTTTTATGAAGGTATTATGATACAATATTGGCAGTTTTGTTTTTTATTCCTTTCCTAATGATCCATGACAAGGAAGAAATCAGCCTTTTAACAGCAGGCACTTATTGGACTCATGTTTTCTCATGCTGTCTGACACAATTCAAAGATCTTTTTGTTTGTCAGACAGCACCACCACTAACTTTTTGATGAATGCACTCTATGGACACTATTTAAAGTCTACCTTCTGATTAATTGGGTTCCTTCCAATTGATTTCTCATTTTGTCATAAGCATCACAACGTTCTATTATGGAAATATCATGTGCTTATCTCTATTCTATTGCTGTACTTTATCAAGGTAAATTATTATCACGTATCCATAGGGGAGATAACAACAACGTCATACAACAGATATTTTCCCCTTTTTATATGCATGTGAGGCACTTGGTATTGTTAACACCTCTTTCCAATGAATGCTCCTGCAGACTATTTTAAAAGTTCTTTCAGTAACAGATGCATCTGCTTTACACAATTGCATGAAAAAGAATGGGAATATGCGTAATCCCTTCTCCCTTTCAGAAGTATTTGGGAAGTATTTGTACTTTCTTCCTTTAGTCCAGGGATTTCAAATTACATCATCACGGCGGCATCACATGACATATGAGGACTTTTTCCCCCTCTCACTAAACTGGATGTGGGTGTGGCCTATGCATGACACATTCAGTCCACAGGCTGCAAGTTTGGCAGCCCGGCTTTAGTCTGTCACTTAAGCTTGTTCACTTTTAAAGCTTTTCCCCCCAAAACTAGAAATTACTCTTTGGTGTTTATGCATCCCCTAAGAAACTTTATAATGAACTTGGGATATCTTTATGTTGTTTTTGCAATTTTTTTGTTAACATGCAGATTAACGAATCCCTTTTTCAAGTATCTCCATTTCATTTTTGGAATTAGGAAGGAATGTTGCAAACTGTAACTGGTTTTCTATTATAAAAATGAATGAATGAAGATCAAAATGCTAACATAGGAGCAATTTCTCTACTGCAATTGCTCTCTTTTTGGTGAGGAATTGCATGAAAAACTTCCTGGACATTTTCTAATTTAGTTGCACCTGGCACACATACCCATTCAGTCCCTACATCCATATGAAAACAAGCACATATATCACTTAATAACAAAAATATAACTCAATGTTTGTTAATTAAATATTAGCAAACATCAAAAAACTGACAAAATGAACCAAAAGGTCGGAAACAAATAGGGGGAAAAATACATTAACAACAGCCTCAATAAACATTCCTCTTTATTATTCCAGTTGTTGTTATTGTTAGTTGTGAAGTCATGTCATTGTAACCCCATGGACAACATTCATGCAGTCTTCCTGTCTTCTACCATCTCCCTGAGTCCATTTAAGCTCACGCCAGCTGCTTCAGTGACTCCATCCAGCTATCTCCTTCTCTATTGTCCCCTTCTTCTGACGTTTCGGCAGAATCTCATCTGCCATCATCAGGCTTGTGTATTGGATTTGTCTGTGTGTCAGGCTTTCGCAGCTGTTTCTGTTTTAAATTTGGTGTTAGCCTCATGCTTTGTTAGAATGGTTTTTTCTTCATCCTGACTGGTTGGGAGTCTTGGTCTGTGTTTATTGGTCTTAGAGTTTGCTGTGTTCTGCTTGATTGGTATTTCTAATATCTTCTGTCTGTTTTGTAGCGTTTTTTTGTCTTGATTAGTTGGGAACATTGTGTTTCATGTATTGGGGGCTTTTAGCAGGGCTTGGTTTCAGGTGAATGGCCAGCTATTGTTTATTAGGAAGCTAGATTTTATCTGGGTGGCTGGGTGGGGTGTGTTTTGGCTGGAGATATCGGGGGGGGGTTGTTTGTGCCCAGGTGTCTGTTTGGCTTGTGGTGTGGAGATTTTTTTGTTTGTGAGTGCAGGCTTCCAGATAATTGACAGTCTGGTAGAGTCATCTCTTCTATTCATGCTTTCAGGTCGTTTTTCAATCTCTATGGCTTCTCTGATAATTCTGTAGCTGGGGTTTTCTATAGTGGTTAGGGTTTTGGTGCCATTGAAGTCGATGCTATGACCGGTGGCTTTCATGTGTTGGACTAGTGAGGAAGTGTGTTCCAGCTTTTTTACTGCATTTTTGTGTTCATCAAGGTGGGTACTTATTCTTCTATTGGTCTGTCCAATGTATGTGGCAGGGCATGATGCACAGGGGACTTCATATATACCTTGGTTTTCCAGGTCAATTTCATCTTTGGGGCTTTTTAGGATGGCTGCTATTTTTCTGTCTGTTTTGATGGCAGTCTTGATGTGGTGCCTGTGTAATATTTGGTGGGCACATGCTTTGGTTTGGTGGCACATGCTTTGCTGCACACACACAGTGCTTTTGAAAGTAGAAGGAAAACTTACTTTTTACTGTAGTCCGGGTGAGTAAAAACAGCTGAGAGGCAGTAATCTGGGCTGCCGGGCCTATCAGCTGGGCTTCAAACAAAGGAAATAGCACAGAATAGGGCAGGGGTAAGTGGGCAGGGCCAAATGATCACCAGAACTACTGGTTTGCCCGAACCAGTCCAAACTGGCTGAATCCCACCCCTGTTTATAGTGAATTTAGAAGTATGGTTCCATGCATAAAAATGCTTATAGCGACTGTTTGGGTATTTTTGTAAGCAAAATTTGCTGTATTGTTGGCTGAGAACCTGAATAATGTACAGCAGATGTTAAGTAGATTATATGATGGACTGAAGAGCATAGATCTGAAAAATTACGTATCAGGAGAGGTGGTTGTTCTTAGCAGGAAAAATGGTGTGAACAATTGTGATCTGTGATTCAGTTTTATGTGTGGATTAGCCTTAGAGCAGGGTTATCAAACTCCTGGGCCACAAGCTGGATGCATCATGCACTGGCCATGCCCACACAAAGTGGAAAAAGTCCTGATATGTCACATGATGCCACCATGACAATATGAGTTTGACACCTCTGCCTTAGAGTATGTTTCGACTGTTATATTCTTAGATTTATGGGGGAAATAGTTTTCTTGATAAAAAAATTTTGGAATTGGGTTGCCATTGCTTATTTTCTAGGACTAAGAGAGGTGATTGGCCCAAAGTAATCCACCTAGCTTTATGTCTAAGACAGGAATAGAATTCACAGTGTTTAATTCCTTAACCCTATTCCAAACTGACTCTATTTAGATAATAAACTTTAGAATAAAATTTTATTTTGGCATAATGATGAAAATAGGGCATGGGCTAGGCTTCCTTGAGATCTATGATTATATTTATCTGGTTGGTTTGTGTTTAATGACTTGCTTTCATTAGTGATGTTCTTGCCATTCTACTATGGCATTGCTTACCATGCTATGAAACATTTACCTTGGCATTAGCATGCCATTAGATATATATTGAGCCACGGTGGTGCAATGGTTAGAGTGCAGTACTGCAGGGTCCTCCTGCTGACTGCCGGCTGACTGCAATTTGGCAGTTCAGTTCTCACTGGCTGAAGGTTGACTTAGCCTTCCATCCTTCCGAGGTTGGTAAAATGAGGACCCAGATTGTTGGGGGCAATAGGCTGGCTCTATAAACCACTTAAAGAGGGCTGTGAAGCACTATGAAGTGGTATATAAGTCTAAGTACTATTAAGTACTTACTAAGTACTTAGTACTTACTAAGTACTAAGTCTAAGCTATTATTAAGAGAGAGTTTTCGTGGTTAGTGATACTCTTAGATTTTTGTTATGGAAAGGATTTCAAATCAGAAAACATTTAGGGTAAGACATTTCTGTTAACATTGAAATGAAAATAGCATTGATGTTGGACTTCTTTGAGGTCTATGGTTCAATTTGTTATGAGGTTTAGGTTAATAAGAAACTGGTAGAAGTTGACTGGTGTGTTTAACTAGTTCTGAATTTTGTCCCTTTCTCAAGTCATCAGGGGCATTATCAGTTTAAATTGCTAGTGCTGGTCTGCCATGTATAAAGAACTTCCCTGTTATTTGGAAACCTTGAATGTAATTCATGCTCCTGTGCACTCAACTCAATAATGCAATCAAGGTCAATTAGTTTTTCCTTGTTGTGGACCTTTTCCCACATGACTGCTGCTCTCTGGAATCACGTCCCTTCTTGTGCTATATCTGGAGGACCTTTATGGAGATGGGAAAACCTATCATTATTTGCTTTAATATTAGGAAATGTTCATATTAGTCATTAGGTTGTATCGGAAAATTTCTTACTTTGATTATTAAAATATTTTATTACGGTATGCTATGATTGTTTATATATATTATTTTCATTTATTTGTACTACACTTAGTTGTAGCTACACATTCAATTAAACTTCCACTGCTGTTACTATTAATTTGTTCACCTTTGTAAAATGCTTACTAAAGATGAAAAAATGATTTTTTAAAGAAGTTTTAAGATGTGCAAATGCAGCTAGAATTGTATGTGGCCTGTTGTAAGGAATGAATGATTGTCAAATAAAGAACCCACTTTGTTATACGGAAATGAGAATTGGGTAAATTAAATGCAATGGCAATGGATTCTATTAAAAGAGATAGAATCAAGAATTAATCTGTTTTAAGTGAATGTGGAGTGAATACAAGAGCTATAGTGCAAAAGAAGTACATAGATGTGAACTGTAATGTAGAAAGAATGAATGACAATTGAATTACAAAATATCTGAAGGATGAATAACAGATGGAATAAAGCAAGAAAATTAGAATTGAATGGAATTGATAAGCTTATAAACAAAGGATGATTCATAAAATTGGGATATGAATTTGAATAGGATGAATAGGGTGTTAATGAATGCGTTTGTTATGAACAAATATTGTTAACAGATTTGTTATGAACAAATGTTATGAACAAAATGTTAACAAAAGTTACGAGGATAGCTGTATTTCTTTTCCTTTTTTAATCTCATGTCTTTAAGTTCTGGACTTTCAACCTGCCTATTGATATAAGAGATATATAGAAATAGGTCACAACCTGGATTACACTCTTTGCATATAATTGAAATGAAAACATTATTTCCATACATATTTTTTTTTTCACCAAATATTCCAGCCACCAAGATAGTAAAATAACTTTCAAGAGGAATAAAATTGTCATTTCAAATGTAGCATGCAGTATCATATGGCAGGTTCTTCTGTCACCTTCTGTGACCCAGTGGCTAAAGTAGTGCCATTTTAATGGTGCATTACAGACTTCAACAGCACTCCATGATGCAACTGTGCCAGTAATATTGTCCTCATAATGACAGAAAGGAGGAAAAAGTATGACTCAGAGGCAAAAGGAAGAATAAACAAAGAGATCTAAGATGAATCTTCACAAATTTACAAATAAAACTTTTCATTCAGTCAAATGAAATTAAGATTTTTAGAAGAAATAATTTCTTCGGTCTAATATAAATCATTGGAATTTAATAATCTCACCATCATAGCTGTTTCGTGTTGGAAACACATTTTACTCATTTAAACCACGCTTAAGAAATGAAGTCATCATGAAGGATAAAGTTGATTTAAAATAATTAATTGGTTTAAATTAATCACTTAATGTGATTGCTTCCTTTACATTTGGTTAATGCTTTCTATATATTTGAAAGCCTTTCCATAAAAAAAATTCTTGGCAAGCTTTTTACCCATATGGAGCTCGGGTCTCAACCCCAGGCTGCCAGTTTTCCAGCTGACAAGCCCAGGTTTGAGGTCTGAGCCACCGCACTGCCCTAAAGAAGCTGTATAAGAACAGAAAATATAGCCCAAAGAATTACAGAGAAACAGACATGATTGAACTGATAGCATAATCATCCCATATATTTAGTGATTTTCCCCCTTCCATTCTATGAAACATAATAATTTAATGGCAACCATAGGCTGGAACCTGAGGTTTGGGAAGATTGTTGGTTGCTTTCCTAATATGGTATCATTCATTGCAAGGTTGTTTTTGGAGTCTTCATCCAACTCATTTTTCTATTCCAAAGTTGTCCTGATAGAATCACACTGAATGAGTGAGATAGTCAGGTTCTAAATTATGGAACAAATTGGAATAGGAAGAACCAATTGTTTAATTTCCCTAAAACAAATTATTATTATTTTTATTCCTTTGATAGTCCATGAGTACAATATAGCAAGTCGTCCAAGGGTGCTTTTTCAGGAGGCAACTGGACTTTCTTGTTTTTTTCTTTTGAAGACATTTTGCTTCTCATCCAAGAAGCTACTTCATTTCTGACAGGATAGTGGGGAATGGAAGGATTTATATTCCTTGTAAACAACTGGGAATTTGCATCCTTGTAGAGGGTCATTGAAGAACTTGGAGGTTTATCTGTGTCCACAGGATCACCTGAGTAGTGCTCCTGGTTTCTGTAGTCTGAGGACACAGATAAACCTCCAAGTGTTACAACAACCCTTTAAAAGGATGCAAATGACCAGCTGTCTGCAAGGAATATAAATCTTTCCATTCCCCACTATTCTGTTAGAGCTGAAGAAGCTTCTTGGATGAGAAGTGAAATGTCTTCAAAAGAAATAACAAGAAAATCCAGTTACCTCTTGAAAAAGCACCTTTGGGATAACCATGACCTGTATGACTGGGAATCTCTTCAGACAATATAGCAAATCATGCACTTCCATGATAATCTCTGACTGAAAAATATCAGAAAAAAATTAATAGAGACAGATACAAGATAATTTTTGCAGAAAAAGAAAACATGTGCCTTCATAATAATACTGTGTGAAAACAATTCCAGATGGAATTGTTAATCAGTTGATCAGTTGTGTTAACAGAAGTATGTTTTCTATATAATCGGAAACCATAATTTCATTTTATTCCACCTTGATCAGAATCCATTCCAAATACTATATGCATTTCTAGGCATTTAAAAAAAGATTTAAAGAACTCGGAATAGTTTTAGGGAAAGCAGGTAACAGTGCTCAGGGAATGGAGAAATAAATCCTACAGGACAGACTGAAGAAAGTGGGCATGTTTAGCTCTTAAAAAAAGACAACTAAAGGAGAAGAAGGCCAAGATTTGCTATTCCTTATGGAATAATATGTTGAAATTATAGGCAGGCAAATTCTAACTGAATGTTAAAAAGAAAAGCAGTGTAAGTGGTACTAGTCATCCAGAAAGACAAGATTCTCCTGGATGAATTGAAATAGAAGCTAGATTACCATCTGTTGGGAAAGCTTTCATTTGGATTATAGCATTGAACTGGATATTCAACTTGATATCTTTTGAGTTTCAGAGCCAGTTTGGTGTAGTAGTTAAGGTGTTGGCCTAGAAACTTCGAGACTGTATATTCTAGGCAGTGGTGGTCTTCAATTTTTTTGCTACCAGTTCTGTGAGGGTGGCTTGGTGGGCATGGCTTGGTTTGGTGGGTGTGGTGTGGCTTGGTGGATGTGGCAGGGGAAGGATACTCCCCTCTCCATTCCCACCCCACTCCTGGGGGAAGGTTACTGCAAAATCCCATTCCCTCCCCAACCCACTAACCTGCTTTCCAGCTCCATTCTCCTGTGCAGGGCAACAAAAGAAGACCCAGCCGATCAGCTGGGACTTGGGAGGCGGAGAGTAGATGGGGGTGGGGCCAACCAAAGATGGTATTTACCAGTTCTCCAAACTATGCAAAATTTCCACTACCAGTTCTCCAGAGCCTGTCAGAACTGGCTAAATACCACCTCTGAATCTAGGCCTTTTTTAGGCTTGAAAGCCTTTGGGTCAGTCAACCCACATCCTAGGGTTGTTGCTATGGAGAAAAATAGGAAGCAAGAATATTGTGTTATCTGCCTTAATTTTAAATATAAAAACAATATGAAAATATAATAATAATAATTCCTTTCCAATCATGGTAATTTATAGAAATAACTAACAGGATTAATTATGAGGTAGTTAGGCTTGAAATTATGACAGTTGAAGAGTTGCCCACAATCATACTGGGGGGAATAGCCAAAATTTTAGAAGATGGACTCAAAATTCAGAAGGATCTTAACAGACTTGAAAATTGCACCCTATTCAACAAAATGAGTTCAGTGCTGCGAAAAGTAAAGTTTTCATTCAGGCAAGGAAAACTAAATCTAGGAGTCCTAATGGTCAATCACTTAAATATCAGCCAGCAGTTTTCTGCAGCTGCCAAAAAAGCCAGTGCAATCCTAGGTTGCACCAACAGAGGGATAGTATCAAGGTCACATGAAATGTTATTACCAATTTATACTGCTTTGATAAGTCTACTCTTGGAATACTGCATCCAGTTTTGGTCACCATGATACAGAAAAGATATTGAGACACTAGAAAGAGTACAGAGAAGAACAAGAAAGATGATGACTGGAGGCTAAAACATATGAAGAACAGTTGCAGGAGCAACAAAAACATTAATAAAAAGAAGAAGAACTGCAGGAATGGGATATGTCTAATCTATCCATGAGAAGGACTAGGGATGACTTGATAGCAGTCTTCCAATATCTGAGGGCTTCCACAGAGAAGACGTGATTGACTTATTCTCCAAAATACCTGAAGGCAGGACAAAAAGCTATGGATGAAAATTGATCAAAGAGAGATCCAACCTAGAATCCATAAGAAGAGACACCTCTTATATGATAGAATCTGCCATTTAAAATTAAAAATGCAATTTTGCAAAATTAGAAAGTGCACTTTTCAACTGATTTTAAAACACTTTAATAATGTAAAAAATAAAAAATACTCCTGAATAATTAATTGTGATGTAACTTATCATTCTAAACCAATGATGCAATAGGTAATACTCTTTGGTATTAAAATCTAAAATCCTGCAACCAAGAGGACTATTCTTGCTGCCTAAGCAGCAAAAGATAGAGACAGTGACAAAGAAGTCACTGGATCTACAAAGTACTATCCAAGTTTACCCTATATGCCACAATATCTTTTCTGAGTTGACCAGATAACCAAGTGATTACAAATGATCATTTTATTATTTTTAACTTTATTTTTGTTTTCTGCATCCAAAGGGTGCTTATTAAAGAATATAGCATATGGCCATCTGGAGGAAAGAATAAGCATAAGACTATTCAATTCTAGACCAATTATTGATCTAAACCACTGCTTTAAATGATTACTCCAAATGCATTGTAGCCATAATATACAGAGCCAAACAATCAGGGGAAGAGATGGAATTTTCCTTATGTTTCCATTCTATCAGATCAATAGGTAGTCAGTGCAGGCAGATGTATCCCATAGATCATGTTTGAAGAAGGTCATAAAATCAAGTTCCTCAAAAGAAAACAATTTTTCCCCGACCTGGTTCCCTAAATTAGGAACTAGCCAACACTATTTCCATCAGTTTTCTCCAGACAACCTTGATGTCAGGGGTGGAATTCAAATTTTTAACAACCAGTTCTGTGGGCATGGCTTAGATGGTAGGCGTGGCTTGGTGGTCATGTGACTGGGTGGACATGGCTTGATGGTCATGTTATTGGCTGGGTGTGGCCAACTCAATATCACTCACATCGAGGCACGCATCTCCTCGCCTAGCCTCTCATGACTGTGGAGATACTGCAACAGTCATAAGTGTGAAAAATGGTCATGTCACTTTTTTCAGTGCCATTGTAACTTTGAATGGTCACTCCACACAAGCAAAGTATCAGCAAAGGAGTGGGGGAAAGTCCAGAGATGTTCCTGAGACAGGAAGTCTAGTCCTGCCAAGAATGTAATAAGGGTTAATGGCGAGGCAGTTTCTGTAAGCAACACCAGAATGTTTCCTTCCTGCCTTCCTTACAGGATTAGGCCAGTAATTTCTTCTAACAACTGGTTCTCCGAACTGCTTAGAATGTTAACAACCAGTTCTAGAGAATAGGTGCGAATGGGTAGAATCCCACCTCTGCTTGATATGCTAGAGCAGGGGTGTCAAACTCAAGGCCTGTGGGCTGGATCCGGCCCATGGGGTGCTTAGATCTGACCCGCAGGACTACCCTGGAAACAGCAAAGGACTGGCCTGTAGTATCTCTGCCAGTGAAAACAGAGCTCATGAGGGCCACAGGAGGCCCTCCCGAGCTCTGGCAGAGGGTTGCAGGAGGCTGTCACAGCCAAAAATGGAGCTCAGGAGCCCTTTTTTGCTGGCAGAGTGTTCAGGCTATCACAGCCATCCCCAATGTGAGTGATGTAGAGATGGCCATGCCCACTCAGACCATGCCCACTCTGGTCATGCCCACTCCGGCCCCCTGAGGTCAAACACAATGCTGATGCGGCCCTCAGTGAAATCAAGTTTGACACCCCTGTGCTAGAGCTACAATTCCCATGACTCTGAGTCGATTCATAAACTAGTCAGGAGTACAATTCAAAGTAGTTTGAAAGAACAATTACTCAGGACTATTATGGACAGAACACTGACATCTCCAACTAATTTGAGAAGCATTTGAGAAAAGCATGGGCACAGAATGTTGGGTTTAAACTGGAAACGTTCAGGTATAATTTTTAATCTGGCTGAATTGGTTGGAATTCTGGGGTGCATAATCCCAGGAGATTTAGGGAGCACCAGGTTGGGACAAATGCATTTTGCTAAGGTCATAGGAACTCTCAGGTCTCAAAGGGTCTATTTACTTTGTATTATCAGAACCAGTCTCTCCGTCTGTTCATGAAAGAATGTGGAGGCTTAAAGATGAATTTACTCTGTTCACAAACCATGCAGCCAGCGTTATGAAAGTAAGAGAGGGGAATAGAGATTGGGAAAGGCAATATGAATTATAAATACAAATAACCCCTTGTGTTTTCCTATTCAGTGGTGCAGAATCAATACAAATTCTTTTCGAACCTGAATACATGTGAAACAAGAGTTACCTATCTCCTCATATTTCCAGTACCATTGTCTACAATGATTGGTTCAGTAAAAACTGTTTAAAATGGGAGGGGAGATGGGTAAATGTTCTACATTTCTACATTATTTTCTAGGAAAGATATGACTGGAAATAATAGGTTGTGTCTGCTTTGAGAGAGTGGGAGAGGAGATCAGTTTTAAATTAATACAAAAAGTAATTGCCCAACCCAGAGACACATTATGGCTGGGATCTTACTGTATTGTTTGAAATCCTGCTATCGTATTAAACCATAGTACTATGGACATAGCATAGGATGTATAGGGCAATTGTGTTTTGTTAGCCCAAATTTTGGGTTAAGCATGTTGCACAATCCTAATTTACTCATTTCATATTGACATTGAAGAAATGGGCACTTCTATATTTAAAAGCTTTGAATAAAAAGCAGAAGGATAAGAATTAAATTCTGAACCAGGGTAGTATGAAGACAGACTATTGGACTTAAGTTTCAAATAAAGGTAATCCTTAACTTACAACCATTTGTTTAGCAATTCTTCCAATTTACAATAGCATGGAGGAAAGAGTCTTTTGACTATCGTTGCACTTACAACCATTGCAGCATTCCCACAGTTGCTTCACAACTGACATGTATTTATGGCAGTTAAGTATCCTGAGGCCACAAGATCATCATTTGTGACCTTCCCGGAGGCTTCCAATAAGCAAATTCAATAGCGGAAACTGGATTTATTTAACAACTGCAATGATTGTCCCAGAGATGGTTTTTTTAAGAAGCAACTGAACTTTCTGCAGTGATTTGTTTTACAACTGTGGCAAAAAAAGAAGTTCCTGCCCCAACTGTGGTTGTAAGTCAAGGACTACCTGTACAACTCATATTCTACCTCCACAGAGGGAAGCAGTTGTGGTACTATTTATGTATCTGCTCATCTGCTTGCTTGAAGCTTTTCTAGCTTACCCCACTCGTGAAAGACTCTAGGCCAGGAGTTTCAAAATCAATTTCATTGAGGACCACATCAGGGTTGTGTTTGACCTCAGGGGGGGTGGGTGGATGTGGCCAGAGTGTGTGACACCAGGGTGGACATGGCCAGCTTGATGCCACTCATCAATTGGCTCTATTTTCGGCCACGACAGTCTTCCTGGGCTCCGTTTTTGGCTGCAACAGCCTCCTGTACCCTCTGCTAGTGAAAATGGAGCTTGGGGAGGCATGGCCCTCCTGGGCTCTGTTTTGGGCCACAATGGCCTTCTGCAACTCTCTGCCATGCAGCCTCCCCGAGCTCTGTTTTTACTGGCAGAGGGTTGCAGGAGGCCATTGTGGCCCAAAACAGAGCTCAGGATGGCAGTGCGCAGCCCTCTCGAGCTCTGTTTTGGCTGGCAGAATAATAGCATTGTGGGGCAGGTCCTTCACTGTTTTCAGGATGGGCCTGTGGGCCAGATCTAAGCATCCTGTGGGGTGGATCTGGCCCATGGGCCTTGAGTTTGACCCCCCTGCTCTAGGCAGTGAAGAGCAAATCAAAAATTCCTGTAAAGCAGCATAACTAAACTAATACAATACATTACAAATGCCCACATGTCATGGTGTCCTAATTAGTCTAAAATTAAGTTTGAATGGAATAGGCCTCTTTTCACTTGATTTAGATTGCAAAGAGAGTTGGAACTGCACATATCTATAGAAGAAAATCATTGTACACTGTAGGCAATATTACAAAAAATCTACCAACTTTTACATTGCATGGAGAGGGATTCTCAGCAGGCCCTTTCTAGATGATAGGCAAATTCTTTTTATGGCAAGGCAAGAGTTGATGTGACTTGTTGATGCACTTGGTGGAGTGTTAAAGGCAACAACTGAGACTTTGAATTGGTCCTAGAAGCCTACTGGTAACCAATGTAACAATTTTAAAATGGGTGTTTTTTGAACTGGTGGGATTGTCCCACCATTAATCTTACTACCACATGCAGATATTCCTGAGGGTGCCACCTCTGGAATATCTGCAAAGACATTGGAGAATACAAGGCCTTGAATGCATCTCATCCTCTACCACAGAGTGGAACTGACTTCAAGACCCTGCTCCAACAATTGCTGACGGCTTAACCACCACAAGAGTCTGCCCCAATCCTTGCTGATGAGCCAGAATAATACCATAGTGGAATGTTTTTGAAAGGCTTAGTAGACGGAATGGCTTTGGAGGGCTTAGAAGGATCAAGACGAACACACTCTTTCAGAACTTGGTCCTGGTTGTCATTCTCCCAAGCAACTATTGTCATTTCAGTCCCATGAACAGGCCTGAACATTGATTGAAAAGAATCTAGATTATCTTGTTTCCTAGATAAGAGGTGTGGTGGTGCAGTGATTAGAATGCAGTACTGCAGGCTACTTCCACTGACTGCCAGCAGTTTGACAATTCAATCCTCATTGACTCAAGGTTGTCTCAGCCTTCCATTCTTCCTAGGTCGGTAAAATGAGGACTCAGATTATTGGGGGCAATATGTTAACTCTGTAAACCGCTTAGAGGGGGCTGTAAAAACACTGTGAAGCAATATATAAGTCTAAGTGCTATTGCTATATAATCTAGATTATTCTGAGCAGTTAGCTCCCCATTGCCTTCTCAACAACTTCCTTTAAAGAAGGGGAAATTGTAAATAATAATTGTAAAAAATTGATCAAGTTATCTGGGAAAGTTTCTTTAAAAGAAAGCCCATCTCCATCTGTATCAGAGCAGGCAGCATTTTGCCCCCACTCAAGCATTAATTATCTCCTGGAATCATTCATTGACATTGACTATAAGAGCATTACTGGATTAAAGAAGATGACTGTATAGTCGGTCCAACATCCTGTTTTATGTGATTGCTAAGCCAGATGTCTGTGGGAAGTACACCAGTAAGATATAGCTATTTTCCCAGGAAATGGTATTCAGATACATGTTCATTGTGACCTTGATCCTGTAGTACACAGCCATCTTGTCTTGTACTGATTAATAAGCTTACTTTCTATAAATTAGTTTAATCCCCCTTTAAAACAATGTTTATTACCAGTCAGTATTGCATCTTGTGGTAGGGTAATAATTTAGCTATGTGTGTAAAAAGTTATTTTCTGCTATCTATTGTAAGCCTTACCACATTCATTACAACACTCAATAATCCACATACTTGAAGAAAGAAAAAATATTATTCTTATCCATATAACTAGGTTTTGCCAAACTGATTAAAAAAATAGTAACTCAATCAAGATTTATACAATACTTTTGAACTGTTGTGTGTACATTTTGCACTAGTTCCAGTAATGTTAGTGGGCTTTTTTTTTTTTTTGCTTTTTTTCCCAAACAGATATAAGCAGTGCTGAAGTAAAGGAGAACCGTAACACTGGCAATTTAGAAGATCATTCAGTTACTTCTAATGAAAGATCAAGAGTAGCAGCTTCCAGGGTCAAAAGAAAAAGGCCTCTAGAAGAGGGCAACAGTGGACATTTCTGCAAATTTCAGCTCATCTGCAAGAAGGTCTCATGGACTGTAACGCCAAAGAATGCCCTGGTTCAGCTACATGAACTTAAACCTGGTTTACAATATAAAATGATTTCCCAAACTGGCCCTGTCCATGCCCCAGTATTTGCAGTTGCTGTGGAGGTCAATGGACACACATTTGAAGGCACTGGTCCGACAAAAAAGAAAGCCAAAATGAGAGCTGCTGAACAAGCCCTCAAGTCATTTGTGCAGTTTCCCAATGCATCTCAAGCTCATTTTGCCATGGGAAATTGTTTCAACCCATCTACAGACTTTACGTCAGACCTAGAAGACTTTCCAGACACTCTGTTCAAGGAGTTTGAACCATCTGCACACAGTAAGGAATTCTCAGTCTGTACACCTGTGAATAACGAATTGCTTTCTAAGGCCTGCCGTCAAGGGAAGCTACTCTACCACACATTGGACTTCATGAGCCACCCTAAACAAAACAAGATGGCGTCCACCGCCAAGAGTGAAAAGAACCCAGTGGTGTTGCTCAATGAGCTGCGGTCAGGACTGAGGTACGTCTGCCTTTCGGAGACTGTGGAGAAGCAGCATATCAAGAGTTTTGTGATGGCTGTGAGAGTGGATGGGAGAACATTTGAAGGCTCGGGACGTAGCAAGAAGCTGGCTAAAGGTCAAGCAGCACAGGCTGCACTGCAGGCCCTCTTTAACATTCGTCTGCCCAGTCACATTCCCAGCAGGAGCAAATGTAATCATTTGCCACAGGTGAGAGCTCTGAGGTAGCCACCACCGAGCTGAAGGGATTCTGTAAAATTAATGTGATTTCTTGTGTTCTAGCCATAAATTGTGACTTTATCAGAATGCTCGCCCAGAGGGTGCTGTACTTCAGCAGTGTCTCGTTCCTGGCTGAAGCCATGTGCAAAGACGTTGGCATTTTCTTCCCCTTTTGCATAACTAAGAGCCACCAGACAAGTTAATTTTTTAAAAAAGGAAGTTGAGCATAGAGACCTTTGAAGAACCATCAATATTTCAACTGCAAATTAATAGTATTTCCATACATAAAGAACATAGAACCCTATTTTTGTTTTTATTATCAGAGTATATTTGCTCTTACGAAAGACATCATAACTAAGGTATGGTAGGGATGTTTTTTTTATCCCCCCTATTGAGTTACAGTCAGATAAAGAGGACATCATTGTTTAAAATGTACATTTAAAATCTATTTCCCAGGTTTCACCTCCAGAATTCAGATAAATATTAAAGATATCTGAAGAATGGCTGTCAATCAATTGACTGAGATAAAGGAAAAAGCTGGTGGTGTTTTGCTGGTTATATGTTCATGTGGCATACTTGGGTGCTGAAGCAAGAAAAAAATTCAATTTTTCTGTCCTCTAATTTGAAAGTGTTGCTAGTTTTTAGTTAGTAACTATCAATCAATCAATCAGAATAGAGTTGGAAGTCAAACCCCCTGCTCAAGCAGGAAACCATTTCAGATAGGTGGCTATCCCAGTCTTTTCTTAAAAACCTCCAGGGATGAAATTAGTTATCCAATCTCTTCTTGAAAACTTCCAGTGATGGAGCACCCACAACTTCTGATGGCAAAGTGTTCCATTGGTTGATTGTCCCCAGTGTTAGGAAATTTCTCCTTGATTCCAGATTGTTTCTCTCCTTGATCATTCCAATCTGTTGCTTTTTCTCCTGCTTTCTGGCAGCTCCCTCCATTGCAAAGGGACACAGTGGGAAGGGAGGTCACCTTAGTCCCCAAAAGAGACCCCTCCACGCCCAGGTCCCTTTGACTGACAACTAAAATAACTAAGTTGCGATGAGGCTATATTAATAGATAGATTTTGTTACCTGAATTTTCTTTCAGTGTTGTTCTTCTTGGTAGTCATTTTGTCTTGGACTCTTCTTCAATTGAAATTTCTTCTGCTTTTCCTAAGTTTTTGAAAAGGAAGTTGGAAAAAATAGAGCACCCTGTTATGCATTTTTCCTTGAGATCTTTATCTGCCTTCAGATTTTTCCCATTTATGTTAGAATTTACTGACTACTCTAAAATAGAGGAAAGATATATTCATGTGGTATTTCAGGGTCACAAAATAAGATCTATGATCTATACCTACATGGAAAATGTTCCAAGAGAGGTGTTTTGCTATGTACTTATTTAATGAGGTGTTTTGCTACGTTTATTTAAATATGTACCCTAGCTTTCTGTAGTGTTGGAAACTATATTTCAATTTTAACTCTTCTGACAATTTTGACTACAGTTTTTGTAGATTTTTTAAAAAATATTTTACTTTGCATGCCAAATCAACTAACCTTAGCTTGCATTTTCTTTCATTTTTGCCTTGTAGTTTTCAGCTTGTTAAATTAGATGGGCTATTTTATAGTACAGTCATCTTTGAACATTATTCTGGGTTAAAATGCATTACACAAATTTCAGTATTACATATTTGCGTGCTGTGAATGTACCTATTTTAAAAACCATGTTTGACATTTTCTATCCCATTGCTGGCCACAAAATCAAGGCTCATTGAACAAATGTGTGAAACCAAGTGGTCAAATTAAACAGTTTATGTGCATCAACAGAACAGATGCACAGGGAATAAAAATGGTAATAGGTCAAAACTATAATAGATTTTATCTAAAGATAGTATGAGCAAATATCAACTACGAGTCATCTCCACACACCATTTCAGATATATATTAAAGGAATTCCCAAATGGCTACATTTAAAGAATCAGATTATATGGTGTTTTAACTAAAGAAAAATATTGGCTGGAGCCTGAGAAAGTGAAGGAATTCAGCTGATTCATATTTACTACTGTAGTGCAAATCTAGTACTATAAATTCCATTCTTTTGAACCAATATTCAAGCCAAACTTCCATTATCTTTCCAGATTCACCATTCTTCAAATTTTGCAAAGCAATTCTAAAAATTGAACCTTTACTTATTAATGAAAATATACAAAATGGAATTCTAAAATGGAAATAACATACATAGAACAAAAACTTGTATATTAGAGAAACTGGGCAGGAAAAAAAAGTATGAATTTTCATACAAATTATGTCTTAATGTTTCAAACTGGTGTGGAAATGGAAGAAACCAATGAAGCCTGGAAAAATAAGAAGCTGTCAGAAACCAAAACAGAAAGATTAATCAACCTCTGGATGGACCCAACCTAGCTGGGAAATATGTTTTGTGAAATTGTTCATTCCATGGGATTCTTTATATTGCTGAATAAACCAAGAATTTTATGTGTCAAACTGCACCCAATAACTCTCTGTGGAAACACTAATCTACAAATATATATGGTAGTCTTCCTCAACTTTTAAAATTCCTGTGTATCCCTTATATATTTGTGGATAAGCCCATATACAGATTAAACAGACCCTTAAATTTTTAACCTAAATACCATTAAAAAAATACACTACCCACAGATAAGTCAATTGTGAAAATTAAAACATATGAACATTTTGAGCTTGGTTTATGTGTAGTGAGGCCTTTTTCGTGGTATTTGGGTTAAAAAATGAGGGTCAGCTTATCTGCAGTTAGGCTTATTTGCAAATGTATTTATAGTATATGTGCCTTGCCCCACTCACTATAATAACCCCTTCGGGTAAACAATAGTAATTTGCTGATAGGTGAAGAATCTATTTTGGACCTCTTCCTAAACATTAGTAAATAAGTAATTTGCCTAACTCCAGCAACTTTAACTTTATTTGATAAAGAAGAACTGAAATTTCTCTGGAATTTCAGTATCTGTCAGTGAAATGCAAGCATTTTTTTATCTAGTTGGCTTGCAAAACAAAGTCATCCCAAGTTATGAAAGATGAGAATGAAAGTCTTGGAGAAACAAATTATTTTTATCTGTAGAGATTCAGGTGAGCTGTGGGGGAAAAAGGAGGCTCCAGACAACCAGTAGAAAAGCAATGCTTTCTTAGAACACTTTGAAGAAACATCTTGAACATCTATCAGTGTAAAGACACTGAGACAAGAAGTATGTTAATGGAAATTTTGTATCAGTAGAATTTATCCGTGCCATTTATCCCTGCCAGTATTGGTGCAATACTGAAAGGAAAAGCGAATTTGAATTATGAAATATTAGAAGAGGAAAGAAATTAAACTTTATTGTAGAGTTAGACTTAACCTGTAATGAAGCTTTTACGTTATATAGATTTTAAAAAAATAGGCAGGAGTAATAGTTCGGTATGAGTTAATGAAAACTCCAATTCTAAGTATAACCAAAACCCTGAAAATAATCTTTCCCTTGTATTTTAGGATTCTTCCAATAATCCATAAAATTATTTCTATATTGTTTTCAAGAAAACTCATGAATGTATCCATTAAGTCACAGGAGCTGAACATGACTGAAAGGATACTTGATTTGTTCCAACTGAACAAAGCTTACCATTAGGAACATACAGTAGATAGAAAAAGAGTAACATTTTTCCATAGACTTTAGAGATATTTTGAGCTCACTCATAAACGTTGTTCGATAAATCTTAACGCTATTGCTTAATTGAGTCTACAAACACAAAGGCATCTGTCCCAGGTAAGCAAGGAAGAGATCCATTTGAAAGGAAAGTGAGCCTCCCTCAAAATATAAATTGGAATCATTTCCAACAATGTTTCCTGGCAAACACAGGGAGTAACGTAACCTCACCGTTACAGAATTTCCCTTTCCTGGGAATATAGGAAAATGTATGTTGATTTCACAGTCTCCCATTATTTAACAGATTGCAGAAGTATGCCCCAGACAAAGGACATTAAAATAAATCTGTCCTATGCACGAAAGGACATCCCTTGAGCACAAACTCCAAATGAAGGTAGGTCAAGTTTTGGTTTTTGGAACTTAAGAATATGCTTCACCTATTAGTACCACAGGAAAACACTCATGCCATACTTGTTCCTTGCAGAATCACAGAGTGGCTGAAGAAGCACAATCAATATTAGGAGCTGTGTTCTCTACTGGATGGGTGAGTTTCACCAGAATATTCGTATTCTCTTTTCCAATTATTAGAGGTTCGGGCAGAGATTCTAGGAACATTATGAATGAAGTATCACCATGGGGGTGAGGGCCTGCAGAACAGAAAATTATCATCTAACTGGAGAGAAGCCATTGTTCCTCATTTCCCAATCCCTATTAAGCATTTAGTCATAGGAGTTTTCCATTGCGGCTGCCACCAAATTTTCATCACTGTTCTCCATATCTGTCATCTCTCTGTAGGCAACCGGGCAGTCATTTAACACCCACAGAAGCAAAGCTGCTTCCCAGCATCAGTGTCATGTTCCCACAAGCAGAGCCTATATCATCAGCAGCAATGATTAGAAAGCCAGCTGTTCCTCTTTGAAGTCATTTTTGCCCTCGCTGTGTTCCTTGGCCATTCAGAAAAGGATAACAGACACTGTTGGTGACAAACACACCATTACTGTTGACTGCAGCTACAGTGATGGAGAAACTTTTTCCTGTCCTACAGCTTTTTTTGGAAACAGGAACTGTGCGAGGCAGGTATATGACAACTCCTTTCATCTGTGATGTTACCTGAAGCTCACAATTGGTAAATATCAATAAAGGTGAAGCTACTTTATTCATGTCTCCATTGTTATGATGCTAAGCAGACAAGAAAGTCTCCCTTAGAAATGAAGGACAAATGTCTTCCATTCATTGTCCTACATTATTCTGAACCCTGCTGAGAACTTGGCTCCTTATAATATTTGCATTTTCTTTCAAAGTATGTGACACAGTTCGCCTATCAAAAAAATAGTATAGAACTGCATACATGAGGAGGATTAACTTATATACGGTGCATATATTATGAAAACCACTTACAGAGATGAATTTAAAGAGAGAAAGTTACTTGGAAAGGTACGTATGTTAGGAAAATTTCATACAAAAAGTATGTATACAAATGCATACAAATTTTCCTTCATACTTTTTAAGAAAATTCACAACTGACATAGAAAGAGTATAAAATGAAAATTGGGGAAAAAAGAAGCTAAAATGGGCAAATTCACCCAGATCTAATTTGTTTTCCAAGGAAAAGCAAAGTAGTCTCTATGAATTTTACTCCGTAGTCATTGGTGCTCATCTCCATTTCAAGACTTTTCCAAGATATTTCCTTGATCGTGATGTCACAGATTGTTGTTACCTTTCCATCAAAGTGGTACCCCCTATTTATTTACTTACATTTGCATGTTTTTAAACTGCTAGATGGGCAGGATGCAGGCAAAGACAGGCACTCACCCCATTGCGTAATGCTTGGGACTCAAACCCACCTGCTATGGGCTTTCTAGCCAATGAGCCCAGCATTTTAACCACTGAATCATCATGCCTCCCACTTTCCAAGGTAATTAGTGAAATATTTTCATGTTGGAAGACAAACAAGCAAGCATTAGTGAACAGTTCAGTATAATAACACATGATGGCAGATGATGCTGTGAAAACATGAATAGAAGCATATATAATGGTAGAGAAAAACCAAAAACAACAAAAATCCGCAATAGAAACCATGCACATCCATTTTAGTATTTGCTTCCATAGAATAATCCATTTTTTCAGAAAGATGTATTATCAGAACTTGCTGCCTTCCTGGTACAAACAGGCAACTGTAAACAATGAGATTTGAAGGAGATTAAATATAGAAATATATACCTCATTATCTATTTTTAACTCAGAAACCCCTGATTAAAATTAGCCTTCGTCAACTGAACCCCTCTAGTTAAAAGAAGAAAACTAGACCTTTTATATAAACTTTTGCTTCTTTATAATAAAACGTTTGAAAATATAATGGCAGTACTACTGGTGTTTTTATTATTATTTGGATTTATATCCTGTCTTCCTGCCAAAAATGTCACTTAAGGCAACTAAGAATGAGAATAATGAAATGCAAAAAAATTAATTTAAAAGCAAATAAATCAAGTTTAAAACATCACCAGCAGAAACAATTATTAAAACACTTTTTTAAATTAAATTTCTCAAAAAGTACAGTATTTGCATATTTTGAAAGCATAAAATGTATATTTTGCTACCACGATAGTACTTGGAAAGAAACATACCTACTTCATACATGTACACATATACATACATTAGTAAAATTATCTGCAATTATATTGACATTCAACTTAGCGCAGTAAATCTCACTGATTTTAGTTTGGGAGACACAGTGATATGCAAAATATCTTAGAACAGGCACTGTACCTATGATTGAAAATACATAAGAGTGTGTTATAAATCTGTCCTTGAAATAAATGGGGAGGAAAAAAATAACCTTGGCTAGATCATAGCTATAGTGTCTCCATTAATTTCCTGCTTCTTCATATGAAAAGTCAAGGGACATTGCTTGATATATGAGCAGGCCCACCACTGATTTTCATTTTTAAAAACATTCTGTGCATGTGCAGGGCATATTTCATTTGAAAAAGAGTTCTATGTATCTCAGAGTATTTGCTTCTGGCATTTCAAACACTGATTTTTAAAAAAAAAATTGGGAGGGGAGGTGTTTCCAGACTATGAAGATGGTGAGAGCCAGTATGGCTTCCAATAACTATGTAATTTACTAATTTACACCAATTTCTATGGAGAGTCACTGGTGGAAGTTGCTCTACCTACTAAATTATTATTATTCTGAGGCATCATTGCAAGAGGGGCTTGTTTGGGAGCATTACACCACGAGCAAAAGAACCAAACTTTATTAGATGAAAGCTTGTAGTCTCAATCTAGAGTTATCAGCTCATAAAGATAGCTTTAAAAGCAGCCATTTTCACATCCATCAGATTCTATTTTTGTGCAGCTCTGAATGAAAGCAAGACCCATATTTCAAAATGTGAAAATCCTCATTAAAGCTGCCACTTCCCCTCCAAAAATACATCATTCCTGACCACCAAGCAGAGCTGTGACACTCGTGTGCAGCACGAGCAACTGTCTGTCTGTATCCCGTTTGAAATTGGGATGCTGGCATTCCTTTCAAAATTGCATTCTTTATCTATTTGTGGCTAATGTTCACTTTTACGTCTAGGAAGGTTTAAATTTATTACAATCAGTTTTCATCCCCGAGAATGCAGAACAGCAGATTAACAGGAGCTACTGCTGAGTTCTGACTCCCTCTTGTGGTGAGAATTTCACCTTTTTCAGAAGAAAAAGAGAAGGGAAAACAGAGGACGAATTAAAAACAGGTTGTTTGAGATCATAGAAGCAGGCAGATAGGGAATCATTCCAATGTCTCTGACTTTTTATTGTCTTGTGCATCGATCAGTAAAGGGCCTTTTAATTGCAGACTGTTTCTACAAGCTGGCATGGCTGGTTCTTTGAAGATGCTTTTTTAATATTCTTGTCAATGATACTGATATCAACCAGAAAGAAAATCAAACTGTAGGTTACATTTAAAGGTTTTTTTAAATCTCACCTTTTACTTTCTAAAAAGCAGCCATTTGACTCTCCAATACAGATGGCTATAGCAAGAGAAGGGATTTAGTTCTTTATCCTTCTACTTTCAACACTATGGGGAATGTGGAGATTTTAGGAGGGAAAAACACCTCTTCGAGGAATTTTGGAGGAAGGAACTTCAATGAAAAATGGGGAAAAAACAACCAAAATTATCCATTTTGCAGCCTTTTTAATAAATTAAAAGAAATAGGAAATTGTGTTTGACATAAAATACAGTGTTATCATCATTCTAAGCCATTGTCTATCCACTGCAGGATGAATGTTTCAAAAAATGCAGTGTATTCCTCATTCAGTAAGTTATGATCTTCAAGATGTTATTAAGCTAGAAAATGCCCAACCTTGCAATTGAACTGCTATCAACATTGGTCATACTTCTTAGGATTTAGAAGTGTAGTTCAATAACATCTGAAAAGCCATAACGTTTTCACTAAAATGTCTTTAAATAAATGTGATGGCTGCCAACTTCTGGGACAGACCATTGCTTGTTTCTATAACAAAAAGTAATCAAGTTTGAATGAAGTCTGCACCTTCAGACCTTTGTTGTTGAACGGCTATTAACCAGAGGATTGAAAACTGAGCTATATAAAAAAAATATATAGATTTGACTAAAAGGCTATAAGAAAAGTGGTGTGAGGTCAAACTAAAAACCAAACTACTAAAGGTGCTGTCCCCACACCTTGGGGGCCCCTGGCCAATCAGATGCCTTTTGGATATCTTTAGTCAAATATGAGAGTTAGTTGCATTGTCCCAATCTATCCTGATCTATATAAATAAATGTTGTTTGTTGTATTCTTCCATGTTTTAGTTTGTTTACTCAAGTAGATCTTCCCTTTGTATTTGAAGGCACTAACTTTATATTTGTCTAGGTCAGGGATGTCAAACTCCTGGCCCACAGGTCAGATGAGTCATGCATTGGCCACACCCACACCTGGTTTAGTGAAGTGGGGGAGTCCTGATATGTCACATGACGATGATGGGACAACGTGAGTTTGACATCCCTGGTCTAAGTGATAAGTTTGAATTAACAATATACATGTGGAATCTTGGTGCTCTCTGATTTTGGTTGTTAGAAGACATTTGATTACTGAATTAGGTAATTATCAGTGCAAGTAAATCTGGAGTTTGTTTCATGTTTATATATAGTAGCTTGTCCTATCAGTGTTGGTGGGAATCCGTTTTCTCCTTGGCAGTTCTTTGTTTAGGGTATTGTTTCATGCTTTATGTTTGGTTCATGTTAAATTCATCAAGGTACATTGTAGCTTTTGCTGCTCCTGATAGACTATATCTGTGAATAGATTCCATTCATTTCCTATTTAGCTTTACCAAGCCATACTATGCTCACTAGACACGTCCGTTTGCTTGGCTTTAAACTTAATGACTCCTGTGATAAATAAAAGGTACAAGGAGTTAATATAATTGCCACAAAAGGGATGCTATTAGACAGAACTGAAAAATCTTCTGACCTGTTGTTTTTCACCTCTAATCTACCTACTTCTTTCTATCTCTTAGTTCTAATACTGTACAAGGCTGGTTTGCTGGAGAGAGAGATAAAGATGGCAGGAAGATTGCAGGAAGAATATTCAGCTTTATTCTTGCTCATGTCCATTTGAAATTTTAAATTCGATCTGTACTTTCTCACTCTCTGAATGATACACATGTCAAATTACTGAACACAAACATGTATGTATTTTGAGTTTCACAGCAGTGAAGTAGAATGCATGGATGTTTGAATCACACCTGACTTACCAGGACTCAAAAAGAATAGTAATGCTAACATGTTTAAACATCTACATGTTTTCTCTTGGATACAAAAAAACATATCAGTTGCAGAGAAATGAACTTGCACACAGAAACAGGTGAAAGCTGAACCTTCAGAGTCTCAAGAAACTCAGAATATATTCTAACAGACCATCTGCAAGAGATGGGAAGTTCTGTTAATCCCAAATGTTTGATAAATATGAAAGTATATCATCATGATGATTTCTATAATGATGCCATTATATAAATTATGCGATGTGCCTCATTTGCATAATGAGAACATCATACAAATTATGATAATTACAACAGATGTCATAAAATTAAGACAAAATTAGCATAAAATGAAGTGCCTTGTCCAGAATTATTTGAATGGAATGGACATGTTATTTTCAGAAAGGAGATATTTATAAAATATGATCTACTACATCCGAAGTCCATTAAATCAGATTTCACTGTGTGCACTACCACCATAATTAGCTGTTGTGCTTACTAATGTATTCTTACTTAATTAATTACATTTGTCACATAATACATTCTATAAATAAATTGTAGACTTATTTATTATTTGTTAGTTTGTTTGTTTAAACAAATTGTGTGGCTCCACTTCTGAGAAAAAGTATGTACATGGGTTAAAAACAATTTAATAGCATAAGGCCCAAAGTCACAAATATAATTCCAATTCATCAAAACAACATTAATCTACAAATCTCACTTAACAAGCCTTCCTAAAAGCCTCAAGGACAGCCAGTACAGTTTTTACCAACAGCTAATAAGGTCAGGATCTGTTCTATAGGACATGGACTGTCACAAAGAAACCATGACTCCTGGATCCAACAAGATGATATTGAAGCATGCCCTCCCTGCTAAAATTGGTAGAACTGATGGAGTAAGCTAATACATTGGGAGACAAGTATTCCTATTGCATGCATGCAACAAGCAGTATTCCTTGTTAATGCATAAGATGGCACCTGAGGTGGCCAATCAGGTTTGGCCACTATGCGCAAAGAACAATCAAAGTCCATTTTATCCCATGCATTCATATTATTTTATGGTAGCCAAGTCCTCTGATCTAAGGACTATCTTACAAGCCAAATGTATTTACCCTATTTTTCAGACTATAAGATGATCCAAAGCATAAGACGCACCTAGCTTTTGGGGAGGAAAACAAGAAAAAAAATATGTTCTTGCCTCCTTGCAGCAAACAGCAAACAGCCTGGTCAGTTCAGCGCAGCCTGATTTAGCATGAGCAGCTGGTGGTTGCCCCAGCCTCCCAGAATACCGCCGATCAGCTGTTCCAGGCTGTGGGGATAGACACCACTCAACACCACCTCTGCACACTCCATTTTTTGATTCTGCACACTCCATTTTTGGCCTCCGTGGGTTTCATTTTTGGCCTCCATGAGTTCCATTTTCGGCCTGTTCCAGGTGGCGGGGATCGGAATGGGCCAAAAGGGGGGCCCACGGTGGCCGAAAAAAGGGCACGTGGAGGCCGAAAACAGGATGTGGAGGCCAAAAATGGGGCATGCTGTGGCAGCAATATGCGCTGGCAATCCCTGCAGACTGAAACAGCTGATCGTCGGGAGACCAATCCAACTGACAATCAGCTGCTTGTGCTAATCAGGCTGTGCTGAAGCTGACCAGGTTGTTTGCTGTTTGCTGCGAGGAGGCAAATTGCTGGGAGGCAGAGGCTGAAGGGTAGGGGCGGGTGGGTGGGTGGGTGGGGCTTCAGTAACAGAGCATCCAGTAGTGGGAGGTGCTTCAGTCTCTGCATGTCTAGGCTGGGCTTAATTTGTGGAACACTCCTCCTCCTCCACAGGACTCCTCCCCAGCATTCGCCAATTTTGGCTCAGCCTCGTGAGGGATAGGCAGTGCTTTTTCATTACTCTTTGGCCAAAACAGATTTTCCCTTTTCAGGTTTGGAGACAGTCAATTCGTCTTTCAGGTTCTCTCAACAAATTGCTTAACAATCTACCTATGCTGCCTTTTCCATCTGGCCGTTGGTGATCACTATATCGGGAAGCGCTTTTCACGCCCTGAAGCGGAGGGAGCTTCGGCTTCATTCTGCACCCCCCCCCAACCACTAGCCCTGCCCTTGCCATAGCGATATCCATGCCATTTTAACAAACAAACAGCGTGGTTTTGTTTCTCTCGCTCGCAACTGAGTTGTATCGCTGTTTTTCCCCCAGACGCCACCTTGGGGTAAAGGGCTTAAACGCCTGGTTATTTTCATCCCTCACAGCCATTTAGTACTAAGGGAAAGCTTTCTGGAGCTAATCCCTTCTCACGGTGGGAGATTGCTGCTGGCACGCATGCCAAAATTAATGGCCGGTCGCCATTTTGTTGTAGGCGGACCACATGGCCACACTGAGTGCAAATCTTCTATACACTGTGTGAGGTAGTTTCTTTTTCTTATTCTTATGTGTAGGCGTACCTACATATCTCTATTCAGCCTTCCCACTATACATTTTTGAGATTCTGTTATGATAACCACCATTTCAAATATGTGGCTCTCCCTTTTGGACTAGCATCTGTCCCCAGGACCTTCACAAAGGTTCTTGCAGCTCTTGCTGCTCATCTCCAAGGTGTACCTGTACGACTCCAGTGTTACCTTGATGATATATTAATTTTGTCATCTTCCGTTCATCAAGCACTCAGAGATACTCAGACCACATTCCAATCCCTACAACTACACGGGTTCTCAATTAATTGGAAAAAGAGTCATTTAACACCATCGACTCAATTAATCCATCTGGGGGCCGTCATAGATACGGTGCAAGGCAACGTTTTCCTGTCACCAGATAGACTAAATAGCATTCAGCAATTAGTTAAGGAGATCAGGGGTCTTAAGAGGGTACCCCTAGCTGACCTATCAAAATTGTTAGGCAAAATGATCTCATGTATATCTATAATTCCTTGGGCCCACCTCCACACTAGATCCCTCTAGTGGTTTCTGCTCCTGTACCAGCAATCTGGCCAAAGCAACTCCAAATACAAGGTCAAGGTTCCATCAAAGGTCCTCATATCTCTCCACTTGTGGACCAGAACAGTCATAAACAGAGGTTGTCTCTTCAAAGAGCCCCACAGACTTACCATCACCACTGATGCCAGCCTGTTTGGATGGGGAGCTCACTTTCAATCACTCACAGCCCAAGGCCACTGGTCCTCCATAGAACAGTCATGCAGCATAAACTGGCTGGAGCTTTGAGCAGTACACCTGGCTCTCCTCAGCTTCCTTCCACAGGTACGCAATCAACACATACTAATATTGACTGACAATGTAACAGCAAAAGCTCACATAAACAAACGGGGGCACACAGTCGAAACACCTCATGCGGGAAGCGGAGCGCTTGTGTCATTGGGCGAAGAGCAACCTACTTTCCATCAGAGCAGAGCACATTTCGGGACTGTCAAATACACAGGCAGACTGGCTAAGCAGGGCCACAATCGATCAATCAAAGTGGCGCCTCCATCTGACCCTGTTTCAAGAGGCGGTCAGACATTTGGACAGCCAGTGGCAGACCTGTTCATTTCCCCCCTCAATGTTCAGCTCCTGAGATTTTTTTCCAGGTACCCCTCACAAAGAGCAGAGTACTTCAATGCACTCTGCTGCTGTTGGTCCCTGGGACTTCATTCCCGCCACTTCCACTGCTTCCCAAGGTTATCCAGAAGCTGCTAGACAAGAGGGTGGAGCTGCTTCTAGTAGCTCCTTACTGGCCCAGACAGCCGTGGTTTGCAGACCTCCACAGTCTATCCATATCAATACCATGGAGAATTCTGCCGGACAGGGTCTTGCTAACCCAAGGACCCCTTCAACATCCGGACCCTCAATGGTTGCACCTGACTGTCTGGAGGTTGAGCGGAGTCGTCTGAAGAGCAAAAAGTTTTCCAACAGAGTTATCGCCACCATCCAAGCTGCCAGACGCCCCTCAACAACTCACATTTACAATGCCACATGTTCCAGTTTCTGCAAATGGTGTACCAAGTCTCAAATTGATCCCATCTCTACATCTGTGGCTCAAATCCTAGAGTTCTTACAAGAGGGGCTTGACAAGGGATTATCACCTAATATGTTGAAAAGACAGGTGGCAGCCTTGGCATCAGTTATCACTTGTGAAGATCTACTATCTCTTTCCCATCACCCATGCATACAGAGTTTCCTTCGAGGAGCCACAAATTTACTCCCACCAGCGGTTCACCATTATCCCACCTGGGACCTTAATAAGGTCCTTCTTGCACTCACTAAGTGCCCTTTTGAACCCTTGAAATCGTCAAGTCGCCAATTTCTGATGTATAAAGTAGTTTTCCTCATAGCGATCACTTCAGCTCGTTGCATTTCTTTTTTATTATTATTTTTATTGGTTTTTAAAAAAACATAAACAAACAAAACATAAAAACATCAAGTCATCTTCCATATATATACATACAGTGTGCCGGTTGGTTTACAAATTGTTTTGTGCTTTCATTTCACAGTCTTCAATTATAATTACATTGTATATAATCTCATATTTTCAATCAAATATTAAATACATTAATATCATTATTAATCAATCATTTGACTATACTTTTATTCATTCATGTTTTACAAAATGATCATATTTTACTTAATTTGTTTTATGTCAATTCATATTATCATCCCAGATCTATCCTAGAATCACTTTGTAGATATAATAAGACAAGAATACATCTTTATATATTTATTATTTTCTAAAAGTCTACATATTTCATTACTATATTTTATTGTCTAACCATTGATAGAATAGATCCCAAATTTTATAAAATTGTTTATCCTCTTGTTCTCTAATTTCAAATGTCAATCTACTCATTTCAGCACATTCCAATATTTTCTTAATGATTTCCTCCTGTGATGGTATTTTCTCATTTTTCCAATTTTTAGCAAATACAATCCTAGCCGTTGTTAATACATTTACAATCAGGTATTTCAAGTCTTTACTATATATTTCAGGTAAAATTCCCAATAAAAATATCTCTGGTTTCAAATCTATATGTTTTTTTATCATTTTTTCCAACCACGTGTGGATTTTAGTCCAGTAATTTTTAGCATCCGCACAAGTCCACCACATATGGTAATATGAGCCAGGTGTCTGATGACATTTCCAACATTTTTTGGATTTATTCTTGAACATTCTTGCTATTCTTGTCGGGGGAAATGCCACCTGTAAAACATCTTATACAAATTTTCTTTATATGCTGTTGACATTGTCATTTTATAATTTTGAGACCACAATTTTTGCCATTTCTCTAGATCAATCCCATATCCAAAATTCTTCCCCCAAGCAATCATAGTTTCTTTAACTTGTTCTTCTTCTAGTTTAATTTCTAGTAAATATCCATACAATTTTTAATCACCTTTACATCAGTACTTGTCAAAATTTTATCTAAATCAGTCAATTTATCATAGAAACCTTCTGTTTTAGAATCTTTATCATACCTTGAATGTATTTGTGCATATGAAAACCAATTCATCTTTATACCTTGTTCCTCTAGTTTTTGTATAGATTTAAGTTCACCCTTTTCATTCAATATTTCACCATATCTGTTTGTTCCTTTTTGTATATTATAGAATAAGAAAATGCTTCAATAGTCGATAGCCAGACTGGAATTTTCAAATAACATTGTCTTTTAATCTTCTCCCAGTTTAACCACAGAGACTCCCGTATATAATGTCTTCTAAAGTACCCCTGTGTTTTAGTTTCTTTATACCATAAAAAAGCATGCCACCCCAACAACAAATCATGTCCTTCTAATGTCAACAATCTAGTATTTCTTAATGTTATCCATTCCTTAACCCACATCAAATGTGTAGCTTGGTAATACAACTCCCAATTAGGCAAACCAAATCCTCCTTTTATTCTAGCATCTTGCAAAAGTTTAAACTTTATTCTCGCTTTCTTACCTTGCCATATATATTTCAACACAATTTTATTTAAATCTTCAAAGTAGTCTTTCCCAAGCCTAATTGGAATTGTTTGAAATAAATATAAAATTCTGGGTAACATCTTGATTGTTGATATTCTCCCTATTAATGACAGTTGTAAATTTTCCCATTTCGCCAAATCTAGCGCTATCTGCTGTTTAAGTTTGATATAATTATTCTCTTTTAGTGTACTGCATCTTGCTGTCAAGTATATCCCCAAGTACTTGATCTTATTTGTGACCTGAATTTTCAATAGGTCTGCCAGTTCTTCCTTTTGTCTTGATAGCATATTCTTTGTCAAGATCTTTGTCTTATCTTTATTTATTTTCAAACCAGCCACATTTCCATATGTCTCTATCTTTTCTATCAATTTTGATGCTGTTTCTAGTCTTCTAAGATAAAAACCAGATCTTCTGCAAATGCTTGTAACTTAAATTCTTCCTTTTTAATTTTCATCCCTTTTATATTCTTTTCATCTCTAATATTTCTATTTAGCACTTCCAAAGTTAACACAAACAACAAAGGTGATAGTGGGAACTCTTGTCTTGTTCCTTTTCTTATATCGATAGAATCTGTCAGTTCTCCCTCTATCATTACCTTTGCCGTCTGCTTATGATATATAGCTTCTATTGCTTGAATAAATTTTCTAGCAAAGCCCATCTGTTCCAGCAGTAATAACATGAATCGCCAATTCACATTATCAAATGCCTTCTGTGCATCTAGAAATATCAGCGCCTTTTGTTTTTCAGGATGTGCCTCGTAGTATTCCAAAGTGTCCAAGATTATTCTCATATTGTCTTTAATTTGTCTCTTTGGCAGAAATCCATTTTGATCAGGATGGATAAAGTTATTTAAGTATTTTTAAAGTCTTTCTGCCAAAATTGAAGCAAAGATTTTATAGTCTGCATTTAGTAGAGAAATAGGTCTATAGTTCTTGATTTGTAATGGATCAGTCTCTTCTTTTGGAACAAGTGTGATATAAGCTTCTGACCATGATTTAGGTATCCTCTTCTTTAACATAACTTCATTCATAACTTCTAGCAATGGAAAATTCAATGATTCTTGTAATGTTTTGTAAAATTCTGCCGGAAGTCCATCTGGGCCTGGTGCCTTTCCATTATTTTGCTTCTTAAGTGCTTCAGTTAACTCCATCATCGTTATATTGCTTTCTAACATTGTTTCAATCTCTTTAGGTATTTGGGGTAAATTAGCATTCTGTAAATACTGTTTAACTCTTTCCTCATCAATATTCTCTTGTGTGTATAGTTTCCCATAATAATGGGAAATGCCTTGATCATCTATTAATTGCAATATTTTCCTTGATTCTTTTTCCTTTCTCAATTTATATGCTAACCATCTACCTGGTTTATTTGCATCTTCAAAGTAGTTCTGTTTAGCACCTCTAATTTTTTGTGCTAATTCTTCTTTTTCTATTAGACCCATTTTATGTTTGGTTATATCCATTTTTAACTTAATGTCCTTTCTCTGTGGTATTTTCTGCAGCTCTTTTTCAAGTCCTTTATACTCATCTTCTAATGCCTTAGAGGCTAATCTTTTCATGGTATTTCTTTTCCTTGTATAGTCTATTATCAAGCCTCTGGCATATGCCTTCATTGTATCCCATACATTCTGGATTGATGTATCTTCTTTTTTGTTTTCTCTAAAGAAAAAGGCCAGTTCTTTCTCCATCCACTGTGTGAAGTCTTTTTCCTTTAAAATAGTATTATTTAACGTCCATCTAGATCTTCTTCTTTGTCCTTTCCATTTAATTGTCATTGGATTGTGATTTGCCCAAGTACTTGTTTCAATATTTATTTCTTGAATATTAGTTAGCAATTCTGTTGACATCCATATCATATCTATTCTGGACCATGATAAGTGTCTATTTGAGTAGAAGGTGTATTGTTTAGTTTTAGCATTTCTTTCTCTCCATGTATCTTTTAAGTTTATTTCATCTACCATTTTAAAAAAAGATTTAGGTAGAATCTTTCTGTTTTGCTTTATTGTTTTCTGTGCTGTATAGTCCAATTTATTGTCTACAATTCCATTAAAATCTCCCATCATAACTATATTAACATAGTCCAGTTCAATTATTTTCATATGTAATTTTTTATAGAATTCTTCTTGATTGTCATTCGGGGGCATAAATTGCAATCAGGAGTGTTTTCGTATTATTGTCCATTATTTCCACCATTAATATTCTTCCGTCGTCATCAGTATAAATCAATTTCACTGGGATGGTCTCTTCAATATATAAAACCACTCCTCTTTTCTTACATTGTGTCAAGGAGTAAATATTTTCCCCTAATTTGGGCTGTATCAACAATTGTTCATATTGTTTTTTAATATGTACTTCTTGTAGGCAGATTATATCAAATTTTAATTTCTCTAATTTATGAAAGGTTTTCCTTCTTTTAACGGCTGAGTTAAGTCCATTTATATTAATTGTAATCAATTTTTTCTCTTCCATGGTTATATTTTGTAGTTAGGTTTGACAGCTCTCATGGATCTTGGTTCACGTTGTTCTTTGGCTTCCTCCTTTCCACCTACTGCACCTTCTTCTTTTTCAGTCGTCATTTGGGAGTCCTCTTGGAATTCAATTAGTGAAATTTCTTTTTCTGCCTCTTTCTCCCCTCTGAAAAATTCTGTGTAAAATGATTCAGCTTTCTCAATTAAGTCAATTCTGTATCTCTGTTCTTGCCACATGAACATTAAACCTTCTGGAATCAGCCATCTATAATTCACCTCTTTTTTAAGTAGTAGTACTTCATCATCATTTATTGGATGTTCTCCACTTTTTCATCGGTTTTCCCTGTTCTTTGTTCAATGTTCTCTATTCTCTTTTCAATATTCTCTGATCTTGTTTGAATATTTTGAATTCCTTGCATAATCATCTGCAGGGTCACTTTTTCTTGTTCTTTTTCTTGCCTGAACATTGTCAGTATTGAACGTTGTCCTCCAGATAGTGGAGAGGAAGAAGTAGAAGTTGAAGAACCAGGAGCTGTTAATTTCCTACTCATTTTGAGCAATTCAAAATCTTCAGGTTCTTCTAAACCTTAATCCAAATGTGAAATAACCAATTGCAGTTCCAAATAAAAATAGTAGGAAAAAAGAAGCCAAGTAGTAATAATAATAAAAAAGAAGAAAAAATTTCTTCAAATTCTTGTATACCTTAATCCAATCAGTTGGTTAGATGACAGTAAAAATTCAAAAATGAAGGAAAAGACCATGAACACACCATAAACACACACAAAAAAGAAAAAGTTGTAAAATCCTAAAAAAAGGTGAAAAAATGAAGAAAAAGGCTAAAAAAAGAAAGGAAAAATTATTCAGGTTCTTCAATACCTTAATCCAATTAAGAGGTCTCAAATATAAAAGGATGCATAAAAAAAAACCAAAAAAAAAACCAACCCAATATGGAAGGTAGATGGAAAGACAAAAATACCAGGAAGGGAGAGAGAGAAAAAAAAGCTAAAAAATAAAAGGAAGGGAAACATTAATACTAAAGCTTTTCCTTTAAAATAAAAAGCAGGCATAGAAATTTAACTTCCAAAGACAAGAAAAAGAACAAAGGCAAGTTCCAAAGAGCAAAAATCAAATAGCTATTACAAAAAAATAAACTGATGGGAGGGTAGCACAGCTTAGAAAGAATAAAAAGAGCACACTGCACTTTGTTTAATTAGTCCAAGGCTCTTGTTATAACTCTCTTCTTGAAAGACTTATCACCTTTTATTTTCCTAAACTTCAACACCAGACTCCAGCTGTTGATAGAGACCCAAAAGAGCACCTGCAATAATACTCTCCCATGCTCTTCCCCTCTATCTTATCAAACAGGCAATGTCCTTGAAAAAAAGTCTCAGTTCTTTCTCAGCTTTGTCTGGTCAAAGAGAAATAGAATATTTCCAAGCCTCTAGTTGGCAGTGTTACAAAGTTTTCTTTAGCTTTCACTTTCCCCCTCCTTTTCCAAGGAAAATATAATAAGAATTAATTAAAAAAAAGAAAAAGATATTTTAAAAAATAGCTAAAAGTGAGTCTCTGGCTTAGAATATTATAAAGTCAAAAAGGAGTAAAGAATAGATAAAAGAAGAGAAAAAAAACCAGTCCAATTTCAAAATATAAGATCATGTGTAGAAAATCCAGCAATGAGAAAAAAAATAAAATATTACTTTGACATTCCTGTTTAAAATCATTGCTTAATCACTTCTGTCAAAACTTTTACAGATTCTTTCTTTCCCTTAGGGTGTCCTTTCAAGTCTTAAAATAAAGAAAAAGTTTTCACCAAACCGGCACACTCTCTCTTTCCGTTCTCTTTCATTTTGGAGCTGTCCCAACTTCAGCAGCTTTAATGGCTGCCTCTTTGTCGCTGGCAAAAAGAGCTTCTCCTGGATCTACTAGGGACTTTGCGATATCCCTGGGATCGACAGGATGCGCTCTTTACATTCACCATCTCTTCGGGACGGTTTAGATCCACTTGGATCGTCCAGGAGCAAAGATATTGGCAGCGATCTCAGACTTCCAGGATCGCATGTCGTATCGTCGCGATGTCAGCTCCGCCCCTCCACTCGTTGTATTTCTGAACTTGCAGTTTGTCGATCAGACAAGATCTTTGTGTCTTCCATTCTGACCAGGTGGTCCTTCGTCCTGATCCTATGTTTATACCCAAAATTAACTTGGCTTTTCACAGGGCACAAAAGCTGATACTTCCTAATTTTTGTCACAGACCATCCCAAGGGTTGGAACTACAGTGGCATCGGCTTGATGTGAGGTGAGCATTGCGAATATATATTCACCACACAGTGACTTTCAGAAAAACGGAAGCCTTATTTGTGTCATTTCAGTCCAACACTCAGGGATGCAAGGTCTCATCTTCTACAATAGGCCATTGGCTACGGGCCGCAATAGCGAAAACGTATCAGATTCAATCACTACAGGTGCCCAGGGGCATAACAGCTCATTCAAGGAGCACCGCAACATCAGCAGTGTGGGCCACACAGGTACCATTAACTGAAATTTGTCGAGCTGCAACCTGGGCCTCTCCATTGCCCTTCATTAGGCATTATAAAATAGACGTGTTTGCATCCGCTGAGGCCTCCTTTGGCTAAGAGTTCTGCAATGGGTCCACGGGGACCAGGAAGGGATTCCAGGCCAGATGGAGTCCCTCCTGTAGGACAGGCCAAGCTTTGGTACTACTGGATGCTCTGAACAGCTCATGGGAGAAAGGGCGTTGGTCCTTAACTGACACGCCCATTGTCTTTGAGCTGTGAAGAGCATCCAGCCCCACCCTTTTTCCGTCTGGTGGGGTCCTGCTTCGGCCAACGAATTGTTAGGGCATTGAAGATAAGGGAGTGTATTTGTCTCGTCTTCGCCAAAACTGGGGAATGCTGGGGAGGAGTCCCGTGGAGGAGGAGGAGCGTTCCACAAATTAAGCCCGGCCTAGACATGGAGAGACTGAAGCACCTCCCACTACTGGATGCTCTTCACAGCTCAAAGAAAATGGGCGTGTCAGGTAAGGACCAACTGAGAGAGATTCTCCTTCAATGGATTACAACTGGATAGATGGTTGTGATATTGTGAAGTTCAGAAATACAGAACCATCTGCATTCTAGGTTCCACTCTAAAATAATTAACTTTTTAGATGCTATACCAATCTATCCAAAGCAACAGAATGGGAATATATAGAAACTTATAATGTGAAAAATTTTAAAATCAAAATCATAATGTTGCAAAAATAACTAAATCAAAAAGTAATGATGGGATAATATGGAAAAGGAAACAGGAATATTCATAAGTATCACTAAAAGGAGATGTCCCCTGTATTTACAAGGTAAATATTTCAACTCTATCTGTTGCTTTAATAGAAATTAAAACAAAATGGTATAGATACTGCCATCAATACCATAGTATGTGGTCAAATACTATCTGGAGATAAATATGGAATATTCCCCCAGCTTTTTGCAAAATAGAAAATTGTAATAAACCCAAGTGCATTAATTTATGTCTTCACATTTTGCATTACTTATAGCTGAGTAAAATATCTTTCAGTGTTTCTAGTCTTTGAAGTTACTGCTTTGAAATATCTTCTAGGGAGCAGAGAGAGATAGAAAAGGATGTGTGTGTGTGTGTGTGTGTGTGTGTGTGTGTGTGTGTACTTTGTCTACAGCTTTTTTCTGACATTGAAGATGCGCGTAGTGGAAAACACAATAGAAAGTTCAGCCAATCTCCATGTTTCAGAAAACAGCAGGAAAGAAGATCCAAAATAAATGCTGGCTTCTGTAAAGAAGAAAGCCAGCCCCAAAGGCTCATTGTTATTAAAATAAGTCAGAATGGATCTAAGCCTCAAGATGCTGTCCCTGCTTATCAGGGTGACCTGCATGAATAAAAGGGATCATTAAGTAAGCATGAAGTAATGACAGGTTCTTGGGATAAATGCCAATGGCACCAGATTGATCTTCAGGAGACAAAGAAAACATTGCCCAGGCAAGCCAAAAAAAAGTGGCTTCCCATCAGCCTCTGACAGAAATTGATCTGAGTAAATTAAGTGCTTAGAGTAATTGGGGAGAAAGATAAGGTATTGTTAAGGTTGTAGTGTCCCTGCTTTTTTTTTTTGTTTGTTTGTTTGTGTGTGAACTTTCTTTCTTTCTTTCTTTCTTTCTTTCTTTCTTTCTTTCTTTCTTTCTTTCTTTCTTTCTTTCTTTCTTTCTTTCTTTCTTTCTTTCTTTCTTTCATGAAAGATGAGTCAGGACGTTTGATGAAAACTAGACATTGGTTTCTTCATCCCATAGTGCATGAAGATATATTGCACCCCGAACCATGGAAGTGTCCTAAGGCAAGAGATGGCCTCATGGACTGCTTCCCTGCCTTCTATCACTAGATGACTAAGACTCACTCAAATACCAAAGAAATGTTTGTTTAGCCTGAAAGGAGTACATTTTTGGCCTTGTGCTAAGTAAGAAAGATCAATCTGCCTATGCAATTCAAAGGAAATGCAATAATTCTGCGCATTTTGCTTCTCCAAGGTTGAAGGCTATAATTCTGGAACTAGATCCTGGTTGTCTATTTAGATGATGTTTTCTAGACATGGGAAGACTTGGCCTAGGGAGGCCTAGATGAGGCAAAGTGGGAGGGGATTATAATTCAACATTATTTAAGCCAGGGGTGAAAAACTTGATTTCGTTGAGGGCCGCATCAGAGTTGTGTTTGAGCTCAGGGGGATGGGGTGGGTGTGGCCAAGGTGGGCATGGCCAACTCAACCTCACTCGTGTTGGGGCCAAGCACTCTGCCAGCGAAAACAGGCTCCTGATCTCCGCATTTGCCTGCAATGGCCTCAGGGGATTCAGTTTTTTTAACAATTGGGTCTATGGGCATGGCTTAGTTGGTGGATGTGGCTTGGTGGTCATATGACTGGGTGGGCATGGCCAACTCAACATCACTCATGTCAGGGGTGCTTCTCCTCGCCTGGCCTCTCATGACAGTAGAGATGCTGCAACGGTCATAAGTGTGAAAAATGGTCATAAGTCACTTTTTAGTGCTATTGTAACTTTGAATGGTCACTAAATGAACTATTGTAAATCAAGGATTACCTGTACAAAAATATAAAAAGCTTCTTTGCTTGCAAAAAGCTGCCCTAAATGCCAATCATTAGATTAAAAATACCTGCAAGCTGAAATTACAAATCAAGCAGGGTGCCAGAGCACCTTGAGGAATGAAAATAGTTAAAATGCAGTGATAACCATCAAGCAGCTAACTCTTGCTCATAAAGTGAAACCCTTTAGCAGAGAGGTCATTTAAGCTCTCCAGAAAAAGCACCCAGGAAAAGCAATCCTTAGATCCATTTGCACCACTTAAAGATACCAGCTGGTCTCACTCACCTCACAAGATATCCTAAGGAAATCATCCAGATTTAAGGAAAGGTCACATGCCCCCCAGAAAGGCAGTTTAAAAAAAACAGTGCCAAGCTTGCATCCTGCCTCTTGGAAGTATACCCCTAAAGGACAGTACCAGATACCACTAAAGCAGTGAAGGAAGACCCCCTTCCCAGATAGAAAAAGAAACCATGAGACAGGAAAAAATTCAAACACAATACAAATAATTAAATCACAACAGTAGCTGTGGCTTGTTGAAGTTGAATAGGGAAAATTATCCCATCAATAAACACAGGATTAAATGTTACCGAGCACAGAATTAACCTTCACCAAAAACCAGTTTTAGACCAAAACTCAGAAAGGGTATGTAAACTCATGTTTGAATGTCAATCTTTCTAGCTAGCCAAGAAGCTTTGCTGAATGTCATTCATCTTGGTTCCGTCACTAAAGCTTTGCTTCATTATTCAATTATTTCTTCAAAGTGCTGATTGTCCAGGGAAGTATTTCCTCCCAACAGCAGTGTAAAATTCTTAAAACAACGTTTCCCCTTTAAGAAAGTCAAGCCCCAGAAGCTCCAGAGATAGGAAGTCTAGGCGTACTGACAAGAATGTAATAAGGATGGAAAAAAACAAAAGGAGAATGCTTCTAACTACTGGTTCTCCAAACTGCTTAGAAAGTTAACAAGGGATTCTATAGAACCGGACAGAACTGGTAGAATCCCACCCCTGGATGGCCTCCTGCAACCCTCTGCCAGCAAAAATGGAGCTCAGGAGGGCTGCATGCGGCCCTCACGAGTTCCATTTTTGCTGGCAGAGGCATCGCAGGCTGGTCCTTCACAGTTTCCAGGGTGGCCCCACTGGCCAGATCTAAGCACCCCTTGGGCCAGATCCAACTTCCGGGCCTTGAGTTTGACACCCCTGATTTAAGCTCTACATATTTCTGTGTACTAACTTAAGGAGGCAAGCTAAAAATCTATCTGAAGCTGGAGCTCAAGTGCCCACCAAATGAGAAAAGAGGACTCATTGGGAAAGGCCCTGATGTAAGGAAAGACCGAAGGCCAAAGGAGAAGAGGATGGAAGAGGATGAAATAGTTAGATAGAATCATTGACAGAATGAAAATGAATTTGGGAGACATTGGAGGACAGGGGCCTGGCATGCTGTGGTCCATGGGGTCACAAAGAGTCAGGTATGACTTAGCAACTCAACAACAATAACAATCTGTATGTTTCTCCAACTTTAAATTTGCTCTGTCCAACAGGATTCTGGATGGACTCGAACATCAGGGCACCCTAATCTAAATTTAAAATTGTTCTGTCTATTCTTTCAAAGTTTCAACAAAAATAGACTAGTGATTACAGTGCTGCACAAATCTAGTTAGCTAATTTTGGGTCTATACTGTCTACACATCTCCAGGCCTAGTTCAGGGCATTTCAGATAAATTATATCTTTTTGATTCAACAGCTGCTTTCGGGACAATTTGGTTTGGCTGACCAGACTATTTGTAACTTTCAGATGGATATCTCAGAGCTTCAGTGGCAGAAAAAATGATCACCTTGCTTGTTGGTTGGATTGAGTTCAGTTGTATTTGCACTTACTGCATTAAGGTTTTATCTATGTTCTTCCAGTGGCTAAATTGGTTGCTGTTTTAACAGTTTTCTATCTGGCTTTACACATGTTTACATGAGCAGTGTGCAACTGCAAATGTGGAATCGATAGAAACAAGACATACAACATCTTTATTACAAAGGTTACTTCAGTTGGAAAATAGCTGCTGATGCCTGGATGTAATGACCTGGAACATCCTGAAAGTAATACACACTAAAGATGATAATATAATTGGCCTGACATGGGGAATCCTCAGTAGACTATTGGGAATAACCTTTTTTCTGGAAGAGAATTTTGTGGCTTGCCAAGAGCTAGTAATGTATGTACGAAATATTTTTCCAGTGAAGAGCAGTTCATAATTCATAGCAGGTAGAAAGCACACCAAGTTACAAAGGTCATTTTGATTCTATTACCCAGGAGAAATAGTTAGTGCTTAGTAGATCACTCACAAGGTCTGTCTTGAGACCAAGGAAATCTGGTAGTATGTTAGTCCCATTGATTTTAGGAAGATTCCGTTCCAAATATTTTTTTTAATTATATGGTTTGCTGTAGGTATTGGCATCTTTTTCAAATCATACTTGATTCCTTGGGGTTTTGTAGACACATTGATGTTTTGTAGGAAGATAAGATGAAATATGACATTGTTGATTCCAGGATGCTACTAGGCAGATATGATCCTTTTTAATTTTTGAAATAGTGATATTTCGTTAGGTGCTACAACCCTTTTTCTTCTCAGAACAAATCCTATTCTTGACCCGGTTCATATATGAAAAGATTCTTAGACTTATCTGGTAGTGGTAATAACAGCAATATTTCCAGGATGTTGGGAAAATGCCATTTTATTTTGTCCCAATATAGTGGAGTACCACATATGCTGTTACTCAAGAACCCTGTAGGAAATTAAATAGGATTGAAAACCTAGCTGCTCAAAATGGAGCGTCCAGAATCCAGAATGTACCAATGTTCTTGAGCCTTGACTACTGGTCTTCTTACAATAAATTGACCCCATTTATAAAATTGCAATGGACATTTCTTCTTATTCATTCCAGTTAAATTTTTTGATAAGAATGAAACTTAGAGGAATTGGCCTCAACTGGCCATATTGAGAAGTGCTTTACATCCTTTGTCTCCAAGGTATTCTCATTTTTTCCTTTTATTCTCTCTGCTCCCATATAGTGAAGGCTATGTTTGTCTATAATGTAGTGTCACCTAAATGGAGATTGAAAGCTAATATTTTCATCTACAAACCCAAAATAGTGTTCAGTGTATTGCAAGTATGAAGACATTGTGGCATTGTCAGCTTTATGTCTGCATTCTCTTGTCTGAAAAACATACATATATATAGTTTTCTGCTTGCAAAGGATTTGCTTCCAGTAGGAATAACCTCCTAAGGCAAAAAGAAATGCAGAAGTAGCTACCCTTTCTTGAGGTGGAGGACAGAAAATATACTCCAGTGGATGTTCCAGATGGTTTCAGAAGGAGCTTGAAGGTCCCTGACAACAAATGATCCATAGTCAATACTTGGCATCTTTGGATAATTCATATCCTGGCTAGTCTAATAAAGCCTAACCTGGGCCTCTTCTTATAATTAAATGATGTTTCCAGCACTTCTGTGCTCATTTCCCATACTGCCTAAAACAAGAATGCATTGGATAAATTTTGATAGAGTGACTGGATCTCACTAGCTGGCACTAATCAGAATATTGTCCTCACCAGCACTTAGTGATAAGAGAAACATTGTCCAGTAAAAGGGCACCTCTCAAAACTAGAACCAGCATTAGTGTGCAGTACAAGTACTCCTTAACTTACAATCACAATTAAGCCAAAACTTCTTTTGCTAAGCAAGATGGTTGTGAAGTGAGTTTTGCCCCATTTTCTTGCCACAAATGTTAAGTTAGTAACATAGTTATTAAGTAATATGGCTTCCCCATTGACTTTGCTGGTCAAAAGTTCGCAAATAAGGATCAAATGACCCCAGGACACTACAGAACCGACATAAATATGATTTAGTTGCATCTGAATTTTGATCGTGTGACCATGGGGGATGTTGCAATGGTTGTAAGTGTGAAAAACAGCTGTAAGTTACTTTTTTTCAGTGCCATTGTAACTTCTAAGTAAAGGTAAAGGTTCCCATTGCACATACGTGCTAGTCGTTTCCGACTCTAAGGGGCGGTGCTCATCTCTGTTACAAAGCCAAAGAACCAGCTGTCCGAAGACGTCTCCATGGTCATGTGGCCAGCATGACTAAACACTGAAGGCGCATGGAACGCTGTTCCTGTTAAGTATGGAGAATAAGGGAGACCAGACATCTGACCAGTGACTTAAACTCTTTAATAAAGTGATAGACATAACAGAGCAATGCTATGGGCAGCAGTAACCCTTTTATAGGGTTAGCTGCTGCCTTATTAACCAATGAAAATGTGCAACAGGTTCCAACTACTGACCAATAAGGACAGTCCCAAAAGTGGCCAATCAGGGACTGGTTCTGGCCCAATCCCAAGTTGTTGTATAAGGGCCAATCAAGCGTGCAGGTTTTCAACCCCTAATTTGCATTTAAGTTATTCACTTTTATTGATTCACAACACCCCTCCCCTTGGGTTCCGTTTGAGGGGAGCTGTGATAAAATCCTCAAGATAGGCAGGCCGTTTGGTCTGCCTGGATGATTTCGAGGCTCCACCGGGTTTTGTCCAATGTCCGGTTCCGTGGAGCGTTTGGATGACCATTGTTAAGTTCTATTTCGCTGCACGGCGATTCCGTGCTGCATTCACTGTGGTTGTCTCTGCTACTGCGTGTTTCTTCGGGTTTTGCAGTTCGTTTTCCCCGTATTAAAGTTCCCTGAAGACATCAACTCCCTCCCCGCTTCACGTTCCGGTGCTTCGCTGGGCTGTAGGGCTGTTGACCTGCTATTACTTGTATCAAAGTCAATTCCTCGATACTCCCTCCCCTTGAGTTGTTGAACCGGGAAGTCATGGCCGCTGGGTGGTAATCTCGATCGGAGTTGGTCTATGTGGCGTTCCACACCTTCCCATCGCCTGTTAGCAGGCGGTAAGATCTAGGCCCGGTGAGGTGGGTAACGGTTGCGGGTATCCATAACGGGTCGCCGGAAAAGTTTTTGGCAAAGATTAAATCGCCTACCTTAAATTCCTGGCATTTGCTGCTGGAGCCGAAAGGTTTTTCTGGTGCGAAAGCGGGGTGGAGCCGGTCAAGGTGCGATCGTATTTTCCGCCCCATAAGAAGTTCAGCGGGTGTTTTGTTGGTCACGCTGTGGGCGTGATGTGCTGCAATAAGAGGATTCGATTGATTTTCTGCCGATGTTGCCAAATTCCATTTTATGCAGGGTCTTTTTCACAAATTGTACCATGCGTTCTGCCCGTCCATTCGCCGCAGGGTGCGCGGGCGAGGTCAGCGCATGGCGGATGCCCGATCAGCCAGATATTGTTCAAAGGGCAATGCAGTGAACTGTGGGCCGTTGTCCGAGACCAACACGTCCGGAAACCCGTGCGTGGCAAATAGTCTGTTTAATTTATTAATAACTGAGTCGGTTGTAGTTGTGTGCATTCGATGAATCTCGAGCCAGTTAGAATAGGCGTCGACAGTAATCAGGAAAGTGTGACCTTTGGTAGGCCCCGCAAAGTCAATATGAATACGGGACCACGGTCCCCTCGGTGTTTCCCATTCGGTTGGGCTTGCTTTCGGTGGGGCGTTGCTGACGTCCTGGCAACGTTGGCACGTAGCAACCCAGGCCTCGATTCTTTTGTCGATTCCCGCCACCAAGCGTAGCTGCGTGCGAGTGATTTCATCCGCACAATGCCCGGATGTCCCTCATGCAATACCGCCAACACAGTCTGTTGCAATTTGCCAGGGATTACGACTCGATCGCCCCACAAGATACAGCCTTTTTGGGAAAACAGCTCGGTTTGGCGGGCTTTGAAAGGCACCCATTCAGGTGCAATTTGGTCCGTCGGCCACCCCCGTTCAACCCAGCGTAGTATGTGTTGCAGAACTGGGTCACGTTTCGTTTCAAAAGCAATGTCTCTAGCCGTCAAGGGTGGTGCCTGTAGAGTTTCAATCTGTAGTGTTGAGAGGGTTGGGGCTGGATCCACAACAGCATCTGGGAGCGGTGTTCTGCTCAATGCATCGGCGTGGAGAATCGATTTCCCTGGGCGGTGCTGCAAGATGTACTTGTAGGCCGCCAGGAATTCAGACCAACGGGTCATTCTGGGGGACAATATATACAGGGTTGGTTTATTACCCGCAATGATCCCCAGTAGCGGTTTATGATCAGTGATTATTGTAAACGCACGGCCATAAACATATTCGTGAAATCTTTTAACTGCAGCAACAATAGCTAAAGCTTCTTTGTCCAGCTGACTATAATTTCGTTCAGCTTTAGCTAAGGTTCGCAAAAAAAAAACGCGATGGGGGCTTCCGCTCCGTTTGGTAATACGTGGGCCAGAATTGCCCCAACCCCAAAAGGTGATGCATCACATGTGATAATGAGTGGCAGGGTCTCGTTGTACTGCATAAGTACTGAATCAGAAGTTAGCAATTTCTTTACTTGTTGGAAAGCATGTTGTTCCCGTTGTCCCCAAACCCACGTTGCTTTTTTGTCTAATAGTCTATGCAATGGTTCAGCCACTGTTGCTTTGTGGGGTAAAAACACATTATAGAAATTGATAAGTCCAAGGAACGTCTGTAGGTCTGGCTTGTTCCTTGGAGTGGGTGCCTTTTTAATTGCTCGTAATTTGTCTTCGGTGGGATGAATTCCTTGGCTGTCCAGGAGGTATCCCAAAAATTCTACTTTTTCGGTACATAAGTGGCATTTATCTTTTTTTTACTCTGAGGCCTGCATTTTGGAATCTTCGTAAAACCTCTTTGAGTCGTTTTTCTAGGATGTCTTTGTTAGGTGCGGCGATGAGTACATCGTCGAAATATGGGACAACGCCTTTTATCCCTTGTAACAACCTTTCCATTAAACTCTGGAAGATTCCAGGGCGACGCTTACCCGAATTGGAGCCGTTGCATTTAAATGCGCCCCTATGTGTTACGATCGTTTGCGCCTTGGCTGTGGTTGGGTCTACAGGCAATTGTTGATACGCCTGGGCTAAATCTAGTTTGGCGAAAACTTTCCCGCCACCCAGAGAATGGAGTAAATGTTGCACTACCGGTACTGGATAAGCACTTTGCTGCAGTGTGTGGTTTAATGTGGCCCGGTAGTCTCCGCAAATTCTTAGGGACCCATCAGGCTTGATAGGCGTCACTATCGGGGTTTCCCAACGGGCGTGGTCGGTGGGTTCCAGTACGCCCTGCGCTATCAGCTTATCGAGTTGTTCGTCGATTTTAGGCTTTAAGGCGAACGGCACCCGACGCGGCTTAAGGCGGATGGGTGATATTTCAGGGTTCAAGTTAAACGAGATTGGGGTCCCCTTATACTTGCCTAGTCTGTTCGCAAAACGTCTTGGAATTCTTGCACGAGTGCTTCCTCCCAATCGACGCTTCGGCCTTGTGGACTCGGCTACAGTGATTCCGAGTGGCCTGAACCATTGCAGGCCTAGAAGACTAGGCCTGTCTCGATCCACGACAGTCAGTGGTAGTGCGACGGTGCGGTCCTTGAATGAGACCTGGAATCTGCGGGACCCGACGACGGGAATTGGGTTGCCCTGATAGTCTTTGAGTATAACCCTCTGAGGGTTAAGGTCTTGGCGGCGAATCGTTGGAAGGAGCTGTTGGAGCGTTTTCCACGACACCATCGAGAGGAAGATCCCGAGTCTACCTCCATCACGCAAGGTTTGTTTTCGATGGCGACCTTTACTCGGATTTTCCCAGCATCAAGGGATGTGGCGTGGCCTATGGTGATTGTTTGGTGGGTCTCTTCCCGCCTGGTTTCTTCACGCCTGGTGGAAGTGGTGGACGGCTTGTTTCTGTAGGAGTGGTTCAATTTTTCTCGGTGTGTGCCGAAGAATCCTGAAGACTGGAATTCGGGCTGTCGGGTTTGGAGTACTGTTTGCTCCTGCAAACCTTTGCGATGTGACCGCGTCTCCCGCAATGGCGGCAAAGTGCGTTAAGGAATTTGCAACCGGATCGTGGGTGATTGGATCCACAACCGGCACATGGTCGAAAGGAGTGTTGTGTGGACTGGTCTCGCTCCGTTCGCAGTCGGTTGACCTCTTCCTCATCGCTGTCGGACGGGGACTCTAGGTCTTCGTGGTGAGTTGATACCGGGTGTCTCTCTGTGCGAGGCGAGGTATTAGTGGCGAGTTTACGTGGCGGTGCGTTGGTGCGGCGCATTCGAGCTGCCGACTTCTTGGTTGCCTCTGCTGCCGAGGCTTCTTTAAGGGCATCGGTGAGACTGATGTCCCCCTTAGCCATAATTTTACTCTGGATCGTGCCGTCTTCTAGGCCCAGAACCAAACGGTCCCGGAGAGCTTCTTCTAAGTCTGCGAATCCGCAGAGGCCTCCAAGGTTTCAGAGGTCCGCGATATAATCAGCAAGGCTTTCACCTTTCTGTTGGTCCCTCCGGTAATATTCGTGTCTTCGGACTAAGGTTGGCACGGTGGGCGCATAGTGAGCCCGTAGTAAAGGCTCGAGGACGTCCCAGTCCATCTCTTTTACCTCTGCTGGCTTGGCAAGTGACTTTGCCATTTTAAACACGGTCGGGCCGCAGTGGGTGAGAAATATAGCTCTTTTTTTCCGGCTGTTGCATTTTTCAAATTGTTGGTCTCCAGAAACATCTGGAGCCTATCCATGTACGATTCCCAGTCTTCGGTTTCTGGGTCGAATGGAGCGGGTGGTACGACACCGCTGGCCATGTTGCCGTTGATGGTGCGTGTTCAACCACGTGCTCTGTTAGTTGCTCTGTAGGTTAGTCAGCTCTTCGGTCTCCGAATCCCACCCTCGTCGCCAGTGTTAAGTATGGAGAATAAGGGAGACCAGACATCTGACCAGTGACTTCAACTCTTTAATAAAGTGATAGACATAACAGAGCAATGCTATGGGCAGCAGTAACCCTTTTATAGGGTTAGCTGCTGCCTTATTAACCAATGAAAATGTGCAACAGGTTCCAACTACTGACCAATAAGGACAGTCCCAAAAGTGGCCAATCAGGGACTGGTTCTGGCCCAATCCCAAGTTGTTGTATAAGGGCCAATCAAGCGTGCAGGTTTTCAACCCCTAATTTGCATTTAAGTTATTCACTTTTATTGATTCACAACAGTTCCCTTCCTATGAAAGTGGTCCCTATTTTTCTACTTGCATTTTTATGTGCTTTCGAAGTGCTGGGTTGGAAGAAGCTGGGACAAGTAACAGGAGCTCACTCTGTTACGCAGTGCTAGGGATTCAAACCACTGAACTGCTGACCTTTCTGACTGACAAACCCAGCATCTTAGCCACTGAGCCACCGAGTCTAATGGTCACTAAATGAATGTAAGTCAAGGATTACATGTAGAGAACCCAGAAAGATTAATGGAGGCAATAAATATAATGAAGAATCTTAATGGTATAAAATCAGGGTAGTTAAACAGCCAGAGGATTAATGTGGTTTAAATCATCCTCGAGTTCAACTGACACACTTTTATAAAGTGCAATTTCATAATTCATTCTTCTTGTAAAATTGTTAAGTAAGTGAACAGAGAAAGGCTTTCTGGGATGTCCTTTTAGGGGAAAGGCAGACTCTGCTATACTAAGCAAAAGTTTTCTTGCTTTAATGGGTTTCTAGTGTGTTGGGCTGCATCCTTTTTACTCTTGTCAATTGCTAAGTTTTCATTTATTTGACTCCCAGCCTTTTCGATGATTATTTTTTTCTCATCTTTCCTTTTTGTCCACTTCTTTTTATAGATGCTTTTCATATCCTCGTTCCACATTCCATTGCAATTGAATTGTATTGCAGCTTTTCAGTGGCAAGTCACACCTGAGAAAAAAACAGGCTGGGGTAAAAAAAAGAAGTGAGAATCAAAATGTAAATAATAAATAAAAAAAATACACAATAGTTCATTGTATGTTCCCCCAGTCTTAGTGAAAGAAAAGCACAGCAATGATATAAGCAAGGAC